>NC_048413.1:21429875-21487557 GCF_013103735.1 Etheostoma cragini
TCTGAAGGCAAAAGGGGGTCCAACCCGTTACTAGCATGGGGTACCTAATAAAGTGGCCGGTGAGTGTATATATATATAGAGCTAGCAGTGCATCAGACGTAATGCCTGCTAAACAGCTGCTGTGACTAATCGTTGATGTATTGCGTGCGGCTTCAACAACTCAAACTGTGGAAGCAGAGTGAAAGATCTGGGTATTTCTTTAGCTCCATGAATGAACAGGGCTTTGGGTCACACACTGTCAGTTCTCTTAATACATCCATGATCAAATGTTCAAATTTTCTTACTGAGTAATTGTTTCTACCGCATTCAGTGGTTTGCTGTCAACTTCTATTTTCCTGGTTCCTTATTCCTTCATTGTGGTGCAAGAATTGCAGACAAAATACCCAGAACGGCATGTCTGCTAATAAATGTGCTCTTAAAAACATAGATGTCTTCATCCACAATGGTGTCTTCATCAGCTTGCTTATACTTGTTGGCCTATCTAAATTTAAATGGACCATTAGTGGAAACCTCTTTATTATGGCTCCTATTACTCCACTCTAAGGTCTGATGTATTGTAGTTGGGCAATATAAACCATTTTGCCTCTTCACTCACTAAGCTTGTTGCAGAACACAACTGAAACTGTTTCACCTGGGTGTGTTGCACATTTACTGTATTGGCAAATTTGGGACTAAAGATGGTGTAATTGCAGCTGTGTGTTGGTGTTTCACTATCCTGAATGCCAGCCGAACCTAACCCCGCCCACAACATTTGAGGTCGGAACTTTGGTCTTGACTTGATCCGTTGTGGAGCAACTATGCTCGAACAAGAGCTATAAGCATCGGTCAAATTGTCAGGGCGGGTTTCATACAATGATGGACAGATGATCAGCAGTAACCCCGGGAGACCCTCGGGACTGTGCCCGCCCACGTCTCCCTGCACTGTGCATACTCCTATAACGGTTCTCCCGAAGACCTGTAGCTGTAATAATGGATAAAGCTAATGGATGTAATACACCATGTGTTCTAATAATTCATCCATGGTATTATGTTGTGATCCAGCCGAGGGATGTACGTATGCTGTAAAGCCTGTAACATGGATGTCACTAGCATTTTCCAAATTGCCGGGGCTATTGGCTAGTAGCAAATTTCAGCAGTACCTAGCAGTTGAGTTCGGTTGACCAGACTCCTATTCTTACTAGAATCTGAGTATGATGACATCAGGCTAGTGGAAAGGTACTCAATTGTCACATACATGTAGTAAAATTCCTTCTCTGCAGTTAACCTATCCCTCAAGGGAGCAGTGGGCAGCCATTTACTGGAGATCCTAGTACATGTTTATTTTATGTTGGGGGAGATTTTAATCAGAATGAAATCTGTTTTAGCCTAATGTTACTCCTGTGAGTCTGTTCAGCTTTACAGATATCACGCACGGCTAATCGACTATTCCAGATACATAGCACTTTTTGCAATGTGCATCTCACATTACATTTTCTCTTTCTCTCACTATGACCACTACGGTGATAAACATTGTGCCAAAATATCAGTGGGCTTATTTGCCAACATTAGCTACCGACAGTTACCTCAGAACAATCCAGCAAATAGACTATACCCTAGGGTCTAGGGTGATTAAATGTCACCTCATTTTACACACAGTTTAGATACAAAAGAAAACAGTGAGGGATATTTACTATAACTTTTAATGTTGTTTTTCAGTGATATGCACCCCCACCAACCTGGAAAAGGTTTTAAACGGCAATGTTAATACATGAAACATGACATAACCCACGTGGTTAAATTAGTAATGCTACTGGCCAACACCGCTTGCTATCCAATTTGAATATCAGCGATGTGACGCCGTTTACACTAGTTTCTGATGTAGGATACTTTTTAATTCGCAAAAAAGTGGTCTAATACGCCAATGTCACTGGACTTTGATCATACATCTGTTAGTTAGTAGTTATTTTTTGGGGACATTTTAGGCCTTTATTTGTTTAGGACAGCTTAGACTTGAAAGGGGAAAGAGAAGGGAAATGACATGCAGCAATGGGCTGCAGGTCGGAGTTGAACCTGGGGCCACCGTGTTGTGGAGTAAATCTCTACGTATGGAACAGCGCTCTACCAAGTGAGCTAATCAGGGGCTCCATACATCTGTTCTAATGGGGAAAAAATGTAACCGCTCTGTCCTTTTTTATTGAAGCTGTCTGTGAAAACCCAGCGCACAGTGAAATAGTTTTCAAAGTGTGCTGCAAAAAGTTTTCCCAGTGTGTTTGACTGTGCTGTCATGCATACATAGCTTGTCACCACTGGCCAAATGTTCTTGGCCACTGTTTTGAATAGTTAAAGTAAGTGTCACCAGTGCAGCTTAGTGACCCATACACACAAGCCTGTCACTCCACTTAGATACTGTTACCCTGCTGAAAGCCCATCACAAGCCCTAGCAGTGCTTTGCATGTGCACCTCAATGCCTGCTCTGCTTTGAATAGAGACAGTTTGTATGTCTATTTACATTGTAGCCTTTACCTTTCACTGCCACAGGAACAATGTGACCAAACCTGAATCCGGAGATGGCAAGGAAAGCCAGCTAATGTTGTTGAGTTTTCTTTCTCTTTGAGCAAGACAGACCATAGTCACTTGAGCAAAACAGTGGACTAACTGTCATATGACTTTTCACACACACTTGTTCCTCTCTTGGAAGCTTAAAGAGAAAGCATGGGGGGAGGGGTGTGATTATTAATGCAATCAAAGAAGTGTATTTTATGTTTTATAAAAAGTCATGCTTTTGGCTCTGGGCTAGCCTGACCTTCGCTTCCTTTTTTAATTTAACTCATTCAGTTATCTGTATTTAAAAGCTGGTTGTTCAGCTGTGCCAAGCACAAAATACCTTAGTTAATGTATGGGATTGCCTTTTATTTCTTTTCAACATGGATTTCTTAATTGTTTTCAGACATTTGCAGAAAATTGTCTGTTTGGCTTGAGCCCTGTTGTTCAGAGTTGTATTACAGACCAGTTTATACTGAAATATGTCAGATATTTGTTTTCCTTTAGCTAGGTCTGTCTGTTTAATTCTTCTACAATAGCCAGTGGCTGCTATTTCTAGTAACAATACACCCTGTCTAGTAAGTACACCACATCATGGAATGTTTCACTAACCAATCAATTAAACTCCACTGTCAGTCCCATTGATGTTATGTCCTCTATCATCAGACATCACCCATAGCAGCTAGCATTGAGGTGGCACACACATTCAGTTGTGTCCAGCTGAAGGTAAAGTTCACCGAAATTTCACATCCAGCTTACAGGAAGGCTTAACGACTAGCTACCAACCTTTTTTTTTTCTTCTCAACCTGGACCCTAATTTCCTACGTTTTTGTGTCTTAAGCCCCTGATTCACCAAGTCAAACGTGGCAGCCGGTGCTAGTTGGGCCGATGGCGACCAACTGTCTGCCTAGTTTTTTGTAGTGTGTCCCTTTAACCTTTATCGCCCTTTTTTCGTCTGATTGTCTGTTGTCATATTCATATGGTTGGTTGTCCCAGTTTCTGGGGTGGTGCCTCGTTTTGATGGTCAATTTGGTTGAGTTCATAACTTTATTAATATTTCTAAACATCTACCGATACCCAACACCGGCGGGGAGTGAAACCGAGAGACCGTAGGCTCTGTTCAGTTCGACCAAACGCTGTATGTTTTGGGTATCATAGCAACGTTATCAGATGTCCCTTGTTCAGTGACTAAGATCACTGCCGCCTGCTGGTATGGAGAGGTTTTTCCTCTCACACAGGCGCAGAATGTACTGTACATGGTACTTGGCAATCAGGTGTAGTTTTTGCTGTGTTCCAGGAATTTTTTTAGTCGACACAAAGGTGACGAGTGCAGACGAGGCGACACCACAATCTGTCGTCGTCGCCACTGACCCCTGGCCGTTGGCTTGGTGTGTCAGAACTTTAGATGAATGATGGGAATAACAATCTTTATCTGTAAAGTTTAAAAAGCAATTCAAATACACCGATCTGCATTGGTGCTATACATACAACAAAGCACTTATTTGGCAAAAATATATGAAGAAGGTAACAGGAAATAATAATAAGGACCACTATCAATAACAAAGTATTTTGGCTGCTGTGGGAGCTTTCAGGATGGCTGCTAATAATCCTGAGATTGCAAATTCCATTAACACATTCAAGTCAGCAGTGATACTTTAAACTAACAATTCAGTTACAATAGCATCCCCTGAATGTGAGAGTTAAAATGAGACAAAAACTGAAGGGAAGGCACGTTGTTCTTCCCACTGCGTTCAGGCAGCCGCCCGCTGCAGATTCATACCGTATCGCTGTGTATATATGACAGCACATTATGTCATAGAGAATACCGGATTAAAGCATGAAGTTAAAGTGCTTGAGCTCCGCTTAAATGTGCCTTCATGTGCAGGGCTCAAATCAAGGCTTGCCCACTTGTCAAGGACAAGTGGATTTTTTTGTTTGTCAAAACAAAAAGAATAGGCCATGTTACTTTGTTATGTGCCACTCGCTACGTCTATAAAAACGTTACCGATTGGAAACAAATACATTTTCCGCCCACAATCCGGGACAACGGCAGCGGACCACTAACGTTAGACCAAGCCTGCTGTTCAGCTCATTCTCTGTAACCAATGCAGCACAAAATCACTGCGGAACCAGCAAGCCAGCCAGCTGGTGTTAGTTGGCTAACCTTAGCTTGCAACGTCCTGCGATGTGACCATTGCGCATGTGCACGTCGCGATGTCGATGCTTAAACACAATATTTTTCAGCCCCAGTGTTGTCTGACCTGTATAAATGAGTGCAAGCTGCAGATAAGAAATGATCAACAGGTCAGAGTCCTATGATGGAGCAGAGAGCAGGGCGTTATGGAGACAATCAAATATCACGATATGTTTTGACCAAATACCTCAATATCAATATTGTGCCGATATCGTGGAGTCAACTATTGGCGCCTTCACAAAATATTTACACAAGAGGTTTTTGATAAAGAATCATCAATATTGTGGATATAATGACTAGGTGGGTAGCGGCAAATACAGGAAAAGCAAAAACAGTCTAGTAGGTTCAGAAAATATTACTGTAATGTAGTCTATAAAACTATGAAAAGGCAACTTTTAATTTTAAGACAACATCCGGCCTCATATAACGATATTGATATATTGCCCCTAATCGAGCCTTACTGATTTTTTTTTTTGTTATTGACAATATGCCAGTATTTGTGTGCCTGGATTCTCTAACGGTGGCCAATGAGCCACCTTTGAATGTATTTTGTTTGTAAATGTGAGTACATGCTAATGCAACTGTTTTGCGGTCAAAGCTTTTGTCACTGTTTGTCACTCTGGCTATGTAGAAAATGCTGTACTCGATACTGTTGTTTATTTGGATTGGCAAGTAATGAACTCATGTCACTGTTCAAGTTACTCACCCTCAAAGAGGAGAGAGAGTGGCTGGCCGCTTGTTTTAGTTCAGTGGAGCAGACTCCAAAAAATGTTTTTCCCCCTAACGGCCAAGTGGGTTATTCTATTTACTTGTCCAATGTTGGGTCGGCCAATATGGACAAAAATCTTGTCTCTGCATTATTTGGCTGAATGGAAAATATTGAAAATAAATACCCTAAATTGAATCAAGGCCTTTTCTGAGAATGCTCCTTCAGTTACACAATAACAGACTGATTCAAGGCTTAAAAGTTTTCTCCAGCGTGCACTTGTGAAGAAAAATAAATAAATTTGGGAACTTAGGTGCGGTTTTATATTTTCGAGTCAATTGCTTTCACCTACCAATCATATGCGAGGAACGCAACTCTTAACGCAGAGCTTAAAGTATTCTGGCCTGGTGCCGGATTTTTGGGATATGACTATTTTAGAAAAATAAATGTAAAAGTCCACATGTTTTTTTTTGTTTTTTTTTATGCGCTAGGTTTAACCAATCATCAAACTTCCACCTACCAATGAAATGAGTTCTAGCCAATTAGATGCAAAGTAGGGCGGGTCGTTCCCGACAAGAGAGTGTGGTGTGTGTGTGTGGTTTCCGTGGTAAAGCGGCTAAAAAAATGTAGACACAGCTTTAGTATCTACTCTTTTATTATTGTGTAATGTAAGGATTATTGTGTAACTGTTTTGCCAGTCAAATTAACTTTAATGAGTGCATATATGCAGCACTGCTGATTAAAAGACAGAGAAAGGCTTATAGATAAGAGAGGGAGCATGGGATGGACTGAAGTGTGATACAAAAACATGTTTGATCATGAAGCCAATTCATACTGTACAATACTCTGGTTTAGTGGTAAAGTGTATGAACAACATTTTCAGTAACTACTGTTCTTTCTTTTTAGCCATATTTATTGCTGGGGTTTTTCAGTCGTTGCGGCCGCCACAGCAGAACATTACTAGCGGAAACATTGGTGCAATGCGTACCAAAGTATACAGCTGTTGGCAATTTTTTTTTAACAATTACAAGTTTCAAAGGTAATTTTTAAAGTAGTTGTCGGCGTGGCAACCATGCATTAGCTTTTGGTTGTCCAAATTTATAACATCAGGGTGGCCTCGGGTCCTTAAAAAGTCCTAAATCACTTTTCCTAAAAATAAGGCCTTAAAATGTATTAAATTGTCTTAAATTCAGATTGAATAGGTCTTAAATATATTTGTCATGTCAAATTAAAAATGCAGGCAATCTGTTCTGCTAGCCAGGTTGAATATTTTTGTTCTGGATTAACACTGTATGCAAATGTGTTGCACGTTGTAGGAGAGCGTGTGAGTGAGTGGGGGCGGGGTAGCCCAGAGAATGTGAGAGGAGATATGCAAACAGACACAGCTTTACAGAAGCCATATCAATATTAACAGTATTGTCTTATTCTGAATCTAGTTTAAAAATATATTTATATACAGTACCTTTTAAAATAAATAAATATATAAACCGCCCTACCTAGCATGTTGTTTTACTTCCCCGGGGCCACCAGACAACCCTTATTGTTTAACCCTGACATATACCATTCATACTTACATTACAGTTACAGTCACCAACATACCTACAACCTTAAGCTTAATAGAGGAAAAAAAAGAGGAGTTAGTATTGCATTGATCAGCATACTTTCAATTACTGAAGCAAAGTAGCTTTGCCTTGTGTAATAAACTGTACAAAGTTTTTCTCAAGATTTTAGCTTTTTGTGACGGTTGTTCAGGCAAAGGATTTCGCCATACTCTTAGATCCCTGGCTCTAAGCTCGCTGGTGTAGAAAGGTTTTTGTCTCACGAATCCAGTGTATCCTATGAAGTTTTTTTTCTAAAGCCAGCCCTTTACCCCTCCTGATCTATGACTGAAATGATATCACCTCAAATGAAAATATGTCAAGTAGGGCAGGGACGATATGCTTTGGTGCCTACTTAAGTTTTTCACAATACATGGTTGCCATTTGTGTTGCGGTTTTTGTTTATCGCGATTTTAGAAGTATTGTGATTTGATAGTATTTTCTTTTGTAAAGAACATAACAGATTTTTTTTCTTTCTTGTTTTCTTGCACAACCTAAAGCAAATGTAAGTTTCAGTGGCCAAATGTTGACTTGCCTCAAATAACTAAATAATGAAACCATCTTTCTGGTACGATTCCACTCTGTTTACCTCAGAATGGAAGGCACCACATTCCATCCAAAACTATTCAGGGAAAAGGTAAAGGCAGCTTCTTCAAGTAAGAAACTAGCTGAAATGTCCTTTTTCATTTTTCTGTCAAAAAAAGAATTTTGAACCCAATTCAGTGGAACAACCTGATCAGAACAGTGTCAGTTTATCATACTCATTTGACGCCCCAGGATTTTGCTCCACTTTTAATGGAGCAAAATGGGTTATGGGGCCCGAGGCTATTCCTTTTCAGTTCAGCCATTCTTCTTAAGACCCATAAGGATTTGAAATCAAACCTATTCTTAGGACAGTGTTTAAAGGCATAATCCACAGTTTGTCAACCTTTGCTCATTGCCTGCTGTATAACATTAGGAGGTGTGACCATTACTACACGGCACAGTGCTAACAAGCACACTTTGCATTGTCAGGGCAGTCTCTTAGGCGTCTTTGGTGATTCGATCACAAGTGGACAGCTTTATATGTCAGTTCATACTGGCGTCTTGAGTGACCACTTATGACCGTATCTCATTTCTAAGCTCTAAATGCATATAACTACAATTCTACCCAATATCAGGATAGTAAAGATCCCCTTCCTTCTCCACACCGCTGTAGTTGCTTCCTGTTTTGTGGAAGAACACCAAGCTGTAGAAAGTGTGTTGGAGAGAATGACAAAGTGACTAAGATTGAGCAGAGCTTTTAAGAAATGTCCAGGAGCTATTGCCTTCTGTCTTCTCCTACTGCATCATCAACCCCCTTGTTCATGCTTTCTTTGTGACCTGGTTGTGTTTCAGCTATATTTACCATGCATCACTTCCCTACAGCACTTAGACCCTCACCCAACAACCAAACAAAAAAGCGCATGCACTTAAAGTATCATTTTGCCTCTGTTTTGCAGCACAACAAATTGGATATCTTTAAACACAGAAAATTAAAACTGACGTAAATTAAATTTCTACCAGGGATTATATATTGCCATCAGTCATATGAAGTAACTGCCAATGCCAATATCATCTGATTGTTGTATTTTTCATCCAACTTCAAAGTGCACATTTGGCCTAAGTAGGGTTACAGTAAGGTTTTGGAGCAGAATTTGAACATAATCTCTCCATCCCCAGCCTGAAGTTTTAATTTATTTTTTTAAACGAAGAGCACAAATGTAGAGGTTTGTTCCACCTCAGCAATGGATTGCATCCATCAGCCAACAGGATTCATCACAAAGGGATAAGAGCAGCTTACTGATTTTAAACTGCTAGCTGTTATCATTGACGTTACTTTGAGTGATCATAATGTTGCCAGTTTGGTAGTTAGAGCTAGTCAATGGTTAGGATTCACTACTGGATAGACGAGGGGCTGAGCACTATATGAGATTTGCCTAACTGAAGTGAGAGTACACAGGGCTTTTAAATATTGCAGTGTGTTTTTTTCCACTGGATGGATGAATGAATGGATTGTTGGTTGGTTGGTTGGTTGGTTAGATGAATTGAGAGAAGAAGAAATGAGATGGCTTCTCTCCAGACAGAGTGCTTTTTATAAAAGCCATTCCACTTGCATCAAGACCTGAAAGTGCATTCCCTTTGTAAACCAGGAATAGTGTTTTAGAGCCAGCTGCCACTTTACTATTCTGGCTTTGACCTAGGTACAATGTGTGTGACCATTTAGCTATAAATTGACATTTGAAAAAGGCACATAAAACAGCTTTTCATAGCTTGTTTAAGCCAGAATGAGATCCAGTAAATTTTTGATGTGCATATTCGCATCATGAATCCTCAAGGATAAGACTTTGTTACTTTCAGATTTGTATTTGTTTCTCAGACATCTTGTGCCATAAATCTTTGTAAATTAAAGAGTATGGTCTAGACCTACCCTATCTGGTAATTGGCCTGAGATAACTCCTGTTATGATATAAAAGTTGGATGTTTACCTCTAAATGACACCAGGCACATGTACAGTAGAGTGTTAAAGGACAGATCACTGTCGATAAATGTTCTGCCGTGCCCAAGCATCTGAGAATTTTAAAAAAGTATTTTTTTAAAATGTGTTATACAAGTAGCAAACTACCTTTTAAAGTGCTCATTAGGGCTGTAATCAACCATTGAAAATCTTGGTCAACTGAAGTCGTGAAAATTTAGACAAAAAATCGACGGGAGGGGCCGAAAAACGAAAGATTAATTAACTGTACTGTCCCGCAAAACTTGTGCTTGTAGGCTATTTGCAGTATAATAAATCGTTTTTGACCTAATTATTTTGCACTGAAATGCCACTCGTCTGTCGGCTCTGACAGCGCTGCATCAGCGCTCTGTGCACGTCCTCGCACTTAGCGGCTGAACATGGAGCTTGGCTTCGCGGCTCAGACATGAATACACTATTAATTTAAAGCTTTTACTCTTAAACAAAAAAGGCACGTCCACTTTAATGTATATTTAAACATATCTGTGGTCAAGCTCAGTGCCTCGCTGTGTTGTATTAACTCTGAAACTTTCTCTTTGAGTGCCTCACATTTTGCGAGATGGTGTGGCATGCTGGCGCTGTATATTAACAAGTTCTTAATACCTCAGCCCTCCACAACAGCAATGGGCCTCGTATCCTGAGCAATAAAGTCAACAGTTCCTTCCGTGATATTATTATCGCGTTAGGATGATAGAGGCTTAACATCCAGCGGGGTCTGGGGAACGCTACTGTAATGGGGGAGGGTGCGCTGGTAGTTATAAAACTATCATTAGACTATGAAATATGCCAATTCTGAAATGTTCATGTAGCCTGCTCAAAACAGACAGGGAGACCTAACGCAGAAAAGTTAGCTTACCGTTTTTAGGTGATATGCCATCTTTGTAGTCAATATGCAAACTGTTGCTTGCAAACTTTGCATTCAACTTTTTTCCGGCATCTATTTTTGTAAAATGCTGCCACACTGCGGATGTCTTTGACACGGTAGAGGCGGACTGACTGTAAATGAAACACTCACAATTAAAGAAATATTCAGCAAACCACTGAAACAAGGCATTCTAGTTCTTTCTTCAATCTGTCCCCAGTGGGTCGGGCTAATCAAAAACAAGGGGGGTGTTCTGAAGACAGACAGTTACCTGTTCAACAGGGGAGCTCTGAAAACAACCCCCATTAACAATTAATGCTTTCCACCCATAAACAGTAATGGTCTTTGCTTCCACTGGATGAAATAACACAGCAAAAAATCGACCAATCAGAATTTGGGTCGAGCCAGAACGTATCGACCAATAAATCGACTAGTCGACTGGGAGATTACAGCCCTAGTGCTCATATTATGCGTTTTTCCTTTCCTTTACTGTGTTATATCTTTTTGTGTATGAAATGGGTTTACAAAGTGAAGAAGCCCAAAGTCTACCCAAAGGGACTTACCATCTCCAACAGAAAACACTATTCACAAATAGCTATGCAGATTAAGACTGGATGATTTCCAGAAATTGGGGCTCACTTTTTACTAACAACACGCTAAACGGCAGTATGATTTTATTCACTACGCTACACTGCGGGCCACCTATCTACAGCTAGGCGAGGCCATGATAAGTTTTATTTCAACAAATGGTGGCGGGTTCCTTTAAGTAAGAAGTAAACGGTAACATTGTAGCTGTGAGATTCCAACGCCAAATCCCCATGTCCTGCTTGCCACTTGCTGATTAAAGTGAAGGATGTTGGCTCCGAAGTTAACTTTGGCTTTTAAGGTGGACTGAACATTAAGGTGGACCAGCCCCTCCTCCAAGAATTGCTCACCAAATTAATAGAGGTTACTGTTACATACCTATTGGTTCCCTCTTTCATTCGGCAAAGGACACTCAGCAAAGTGACTTGTCGCATGGCATTTTCCCTCAGTATACTCATTGACTTATTCCTGGCTTCTTGCATTTAATCAGTCTTGAATATTTAACAGCATGGATTAAGCATAATCTATGTCAGACTGACCTAATTTTGAGTGAAGTGCCAGCCTGTCCTCTGGTGTTGCAGCACTACACACAGCACCTCCTGCTGGTCCTCCATCCTTCTCTCTGATTTCATCCCTACATTTGTCAGTTAGCATTAGCCCACTGTCAGGATGTCCTATGTAACCTGTTATTGTAACGCAGCTGATTGCATAGCCTGGTTAAAAGCCTGGATGGACACTGCCAAGTGCAATGGTTGTAGCAGAAACCACAGAGCAAGTGTATTTGTGAAGTGTGTGTGCTGTCGCCACATCCGCTGAATGTTTTGACAAAGGGAAGAGAGAGACAAGCACAGCTAGGGAAACACCCTTAACAAGGAAACGCCTGCTTAGAGAGGCTATGTGTTCGTGGTAAGGTGTAGGCTGCCTGCTGGCACAGATCAGCAGTAGCCGAGGCACTGCCCTCGCCACTGACCGAAACCAGTCCCCTCCATACCCTGTTGTAACACATACTGTATGTTTCTAGGAGCGGCAAATCAACCACAATTTAAATTGAACTCTAAAGTACTAGAACATAAGATCCCACAGATATGCTAGTTAGCAGGAAACATTAGACCAGGGAGACGGGATGCAGCCCTCATGAAGGCAAGGGGTTGGGCAGCTGGTATCCAAGCAGGAGGGTGTAAATTATTCACCATCACCTTCTCACCTTTGGAATACTACATGGCTGTGCATCTTCCCTTACAACTTGGCAATAGAGAAAAATATTAAGCGAATGATTACACCAAGCAGAAACACGCACTTAAGGACAACCTTATCTTAAAACCAAAGCGGATCAGTCAAAGTGAATCTGTTCAAACTTCTTGTTACAATTTGTTTGATTTTTTGAGCTCCTTAGTTCACAAACTCTTATCGGTTTTAGAGTTTTAACCTCACTTAACTGTTGATTGTTTCTATGGTTACTAGGGCTGTAACGATACACCAAACCATGATTCGGTTCATATCACAATTTTTGACCCACGATTCGATACAAACCTTGATTCTTTGAAGATATTTTTAACAGCTTGCAGGACTGACAGGAGTCCACAGTGACCTGGTGTGTGTGTGTGTCTGTGTCCGAACCTAGCCTCACCGCTTCCACCTGCAGGTTGTCAGCAGTGTGTCTGCCTGGTATAGCCTACTCTCAGTTTGCCAATTTAACTCGCCGGTCATTATCAATATGCTTTCATGTGTTACGGAGCTTAACAGCGCAACTTGCGATGTGATCTGGAAAGGAAGGATAACTCTGGGAGTTGGAAGGGGTTTGTCACGATTCTGCCTTCACACAGCGCTTGTGGAGTTGGTTCGCGCTTTTGGTTTCGTATCTTATATCGTTATAGCCCTCATGCTTACGTTGAGGCCCTTGCTCCGAAACATTTTCTGGATTAGGTTATTCCTAATGAATATTTAAATAAAACAAGTTAAAGACAACCCAGGTTACCATTTTACTTTATTTCTTTGATTGTTCAAATGTATGTTCTAGTCGATTTTGTGTTTTGAACAATTGTGAATTGGGTTTAACTCTGCCTTGTTTTCCTAGCTATAGATTGTATAGACATGTCATTATCAACCTTTTTTCTGCGTTCTTATGGAGAAAAGACTACAGTACCCACAATCCTAAGTGTAATAGCAATGTCTCTGACTGGTTCAACTTGATGTTACCATAGAAACGACAGGTTCTGTATAGGGTTTTTTACACCTTCCCTTTTCACCTTTTTTTTATCAGTGAAACATCTGAATGGGAGAAACACTTCCGGAACCAGAGTTCTTACAAAAGTAGGCGGTCACTGTTGAGCTCTTTAGTCTCACAAATCCTGTTGGAAACACTGGAATAGCAAAAGAATTTAGCATCCAGATTAGCGTGTCAGCAAATGTCACTAAATGTTTTACTATGAAGGTGTTTTTAAATGTTTACCGTTGGTAGATGTGCACTTGTGTGTTTTTCCCTGTTTGCTTAAAATGGACACATGCTTCAATGCGATTACATCTATTTCATAATAGGTTAATTGTTAAAAAGATATGGACTTAACAGAAGATTTAGCCTGCTTGCTCTGGCCTCCACAATGAGACAAATTAATGAGGACTAGTATGTCAGGATATATATGGTATGACAACATTTCTGAGTGTGGGTCTAATCTAAAAATATGATGCAATGAGTGGAAAAAGAACATTACTCCAAGGGGAAGTTTACTAGTAAAAACCCCGTCACTGGCAATTAACATTTGATATTGTTTGCTTTGCTCATCAACCATGTCACATCAGTCTAGGTGATTATTAAAATAATGCTAAAATATTTGGTAGCTGTTTCTGTGTTGACTCCTTGTGACTCCAGTGTACAGTCTTTTGTACTGTATGCTTATTTGTAGAGTATTTGGCTGAAAACCAGATGAGAAAAGCCATTTTTTTGGAAAGGCCAAGTAATTTTAGGTCTGCTCTGTTTAGTCTTTAATGCTGGGAATCTTACCGAGCCTTGCGCCCGTTCACCAAGGGGTTAATTTGCAGCTCCCCTACCAGTTGTCCTCTGCTTGTTCACTCTCATTAGTTTAATCTGGCTCTGTCCTCTAGCTTGCCTCTATCCTCTTGTGCACCAGAACACCTCACTGCTTACCCCACTCCTTATGTCATCAGGGTGGAGTCTACCCCAAAAATCTAGTTGTTAACCCCACTAGACCATCCTGTGGTTTTATGTCTCTTTACACCTGCTGACCTATGTTTTGTATTTTATACAACATTTATTTTGTCAAGTATTTATTATATTTTTTTAACATTGGAGATTAAAAGTGTCCTCAATTATTAGATCTCCACAGTATGTGTTGGGTGATGCTATTGCAGATACAATGTCTAAAAAGTCTTGTCCTTTTTACAACACTGCGCATTTATGGTTTCAGAACTATGAACAAAATAGTTTTTAATCTTTTTGTAAATCACATTTTTAGATAGATTTGTTTTAAGTTACTATTTAAAAGTGTTAGCATTGTGTATCAATCCACTCTGTGAAATTAAGTGTTGAGAGAAGTGAACTTGCCTTTTTTTCTCTTCTCGTGCTGTGTGTAAAGAAACCCCTACAGAAATGTACTGATTTAGAATCTTATTCAGCCACCTAAAGAGAGTGTGTGTGTGTGTGTAATTACACTTCCTCTCTCCTTGTCACTGTGTTGTGCTCGAGATATCAGAGCTGATAGGAGTGGCTGGAAAATGTGAAGTCTGCTTCCCTCCTCTTTCTCCTCCTCCTCCTCCCCCACCACCACCTCTCTAAAAATAACTAGCAGAATGAGAAGGCTGCGAAGTCAAGGCTCTATCTGTTTGCCTGCCAGTGGTTTCGACTCTCCCACCAGCAGCACAAGGGAAAAAGAGTCCTCTTAATCACACCTCAAATACCAATAATAATACAGTAAAGACTACTGCCCTAATTTATGATTTGATTTCATCAATTAGACATTAACCTTGAACTGGGTAGTATATCAAGATATGAGACTAAATATTGACTTAGATTTTGGATATCGTATTATGGCATAAGCGTTGTCTTTTCCTGGTTTTAAAGGCTGCATTACAGTAAAGTTATGTCATTTCCTGAACATACCAGACTGTTGTAACTGTTCTATTATTTGCCTTTACCCACCACGTCACATTACTGACAATTATTTATCAAAAATCTAAAAGCACTAATAGTCAACATTTCGATATTGTTGCAGTATTGATATCGAGGTATTTGGTCAGATATATTTTGATATTTGATTTTCTCCTGATATATTATACTATATACCCATATACTGATTGTGTTCTCTGCCGTATTGTCATTTGAAGCTAGGACAGCCAGTGATTGCTTGCAGACTGAATGGATGCAGTTTACATGTTGTAGCAGCAACAAGGCTATTGTGACCAGTCAGCAACGTGTAGCACTGCAGACTCCACCCTCATAGTTCTCCGCAATGGGAAAACGCTACAA
Organism: Etheostoma cragini; assembly: GCF_013103735.1. Lineage (NCBI taxonomy): Eukaryota > Metazoa > Chordata > Actinopteri > Perciformes > Percidae > Etheostoma > Etheostoma cragini. The sequence continues at coordinate 21,445,354 of NC_048413.1, forward strand.
CAGGAGAAATTACATTAGTAGGGGTGGGATCTGTGGCCCTTTGCAAAACATGGAATCAGGCAACAATGTAAATGTATTTTATTTATAGAGCACCTTACATCGACAGATAGGTGAACCAAAGTGCTTCACAACAGATAAAACCACAGATTTAAAACAACAACACACCAATAACAAAGATACAATAATGAATGAGAAAAGTAAGAAAAAAATAAAATGTGCTATCACATTACTAGGTACTAAACGCCACTTTAAAAAGATGCGTCTTAATACAGAAAATTGAAACAAACTTGAGGCTTTAGAGGTTATTTTAGCTGCAATGTATGTAATAATGTGGCGCAAATGAAGAATTGTCAGCTGTAGGAGTGTGTTGAGTTATTTATACACTGCAGTGTATATGAATCACCCTAACCTAGACTTCATCAACCGTGAAACATATCTTTAGCATAATACAACTTTAACAAATGTTCAGGTGTTAGTTTGGTGTTTTCAGGTTTGGAAATTTGTTGACCAACATTACCATTTACACCGTGTGCTAGTACAGGGAAGACAAGAATTAGCCCGTGATATTACCATGAGATGTTTTTATCACCAAGATTAGGGGTTAAGGCGCCTTGCTTAGATGCAGACCCATTTAGCAGTGCTGGCCAATCAGGTGACAGGTAGCTACTGGGATGTCAAGCATTTGAAGGATAGGGTGTTCATTCAGAAGGTCTCAACACTCCTATAGGACCTATATCGAAACCCAGAGAAACAGGGAGGTAAGGTGTGTTTGCAGTGCAAATGGTACTGTAGCTGGCTTGTATTTGACAGATGGACAGTTATGTTACTTAGTGTTTCCTATATTATAAAGAGATTTAGTTTTATGAAAGTGTTAGGATAGTTGGTCTTTGAAATGAGTAAGAGGAGAAAGCATCAATGGAGAACAGTTCCTTATTTACTTCACTGTATGCAATCACTGAAATTATAAATCATTTTAGAGTTTACGGTTTCAAGGGACATCTGTTGTGGTCTGCTGACTTGCTGAGACTTAAAGACACCTAAAGCAGTAACGATGCCACTTACACCGTCTTCCATCAGTGGCCAACGTTTCTACAGGCCCGGAAACCAGTTAATAATTGTAACAATATTAGTTGTCTTTTTAGTACAATTTATCTTTTTATGAGAAGTGAAAGGGTCAGTGCTAAGAGCGTCAACCAGAGGATTGGGGTCAGCGGGATAGCCACTGCTTTTAGGATCATCAGCAGGTTTTGTCTTAACCGGATTTGGCTGGAGAAGCTGAATCAACTGTGTCCCAGGATTACAGAAATGACATTGGAGAAGAGTCCAGAGGCCAGAGCATTGGCAGCTTTGTCCCTGCCCATCATCTGAGCACCTTGGGGTTCCAGTAGTGCAAAGAAACCCAAGCTGGTCTCTTGGTCGGCCTCTCTGCTTTCTTGATATCTGGACTCTTAATCCTTGCTTCTTTTCACCGACAGGCAGGGGTACGTTTTGTTTCCTTATGGCCGAGTGGATGTTTTAAAAACATTTTTACTTTTTGCCTTGGCTGTTAAAGAATGGCTATCCGTTGCTCAGTGTGGCCTAATCTTTGCCTAAGGGGGTTGCTATTGTTTGTAAGGGGAGAGAGAACAAATTAAACATCATCCTCAAAATTGTTATCTTAAGCCCAAAGTAGCTGCTGAGTGCTTGTTGCTAGGTAACAGTTTCAAGCTGGCAAGGAAGTCTTGAGCTGTCTAGAAAGTATTGGGTTTTTGTGATTCCCTGCGATTTGGTCTGGGCCTTACTGATTGGATTTATGAGACACTATCTGATCCTCTGCTGCATTTTGTTGATGTAACTATGTCCATAAATTCATCACATAAGACGAAGCACATAGGCCTAATGTTTTTGCATGTAAAAAAACATTACAAGTTACTTAACTTTACATTTTGTGTATTACCAACAGTATGTGGTGATGCATGTTGAACATTACAGTTCTTGTCTCCTCCAGATCGGCAAGAGTCTAGGCGGCGGAGCGAAGCACACCATTAGCAGAGGAAAATGAGTGAACTGGATCAGCTACGCCAGGAGGCTGAGCAGCTCAAGAACCAGATCAGAGTAAGTCCATTTTTTATTTTATTTTGTTCTGTTAGTTTACAAATCCAGAATGACCTTTTGTCATTTAAGTTCTGTGCTTTAGAGGTATTTCATACCGGAGTTGATGAAAGCAGATTTTTCACTAAGAAGAGGCGTCCCATTCTTGACGTTATATAGACATAGCACAAATAAATCCATTTCAGCCATTCAGAGTTGGACGGCTGGATAAAATTGTCTGTTGTACTTCAAAACACCGGTCTGTCTACGCTAAGTGTTTGGAGATTGTATTCTAATACTCGGCAGTATGCTGATTAAGGGTGAGATGAGACGCTCCGCTTACGAGACGATACATGATACTGGGTTTACGAGCACGAGACAAGATTTTGACACTACTTTAAAGGAAGCTTCAATCTTGTCTTTTATTCAATCAAAAGTCACAAAATGAAAAAGGAGCACTTTGAAAGGTTACGCCACAAACTGAAACAACTGGCTTCTCTCCTGTATAATTAACCTCTACAGACCTAGTAACTGCAGCATGAGCTTCTAACATCTAATTAAAACTACTTTAGTTTCCTCAATTTAAAAATGTAAAATGAAAACAGTAAACATAAATAAAAGTTTTTGCAAACCATAATCAAAGTAGTATGCTCTCAAAAATGCAAGTGCAAACAGACTGACAAAAATAAATTCTTCAAGCATGACACTGCTCAGCCTGAGATATGGTCACGTTCTTTTTCAGGAATATAAACATGTCCAGGTTTTCTGGCAGTAGTTGAGACCTTTGGGCACAAACTGCGTCTCCTGCAGTTTAATAACCATCACTCTGTGAAGACAGATGCTTTTCTACTCCTCTGCATTTTGTACATTGCAGCAATGAACACGGAAATGGATACTCTAGAATTGATTTATGACCATTATAAGGCGAGGGGAGAACGTTTGTCTTTGTTTAACATCGTTAAAAGTAAAGTTAGGTTTTGCTGTTGGCTTTCCAACTCATTTTTAAAAAGAAAAGAAAAAGGTAGAAAGAGAGAGAGAGAGAGATACATATATATATATATATATATATATATATATATATATATATATATATATATATATATATATATATATATATATAATATGAGAAAAAGAGACTCAAATGTTCTAACGCACGGTTTTACAGGCAGCTTTTTTCAACTACAAATCCGCTACCGCTCTGCAAAGGTTAACTCAGCGTCAACTTCGGAGATCCAAGGGGCTGATCTTCTATGCTAATTTCAAAGCCAGACTCTGTCAAGACGGCTGCTGCTCTGTACTTGTGTACTGATATTTTGAGATGTTTCACCTCAAAGAAAAAGATGGTGACGTTTTAATATCATGACACACCTCTAATCTTAATACACATTATTGTCTTTGGCTCAAATGAACAAATTTGCTGAAGCCATTGCATAGGATGTTGTAAACAAGCCGCCAAAGACAGAAGTGGGATATATATCATCATGAACCACTGTATTACATTTCACTGATGATTTGTGCAACATTAAGCTGTTTGCCAAAGCCGGTACATGGTTCCCATTAACTTCATAAAAGTTATATGCAACCTAATGAGAATGTAATTTAATTCTATTTATATCTATCTTGTTATGATACAGCGTTTAATGCTGTCATTCTTGTCACTTGTATTACTCTATAGTTGCATAATGACATTTATTTGTTTTTAATTGTTACTATTATTGCCACGATGCAGTTACCCTGAGATAACACAATTATGTATTCATTTTGACAAAGCACATTGGTTTAGTAGTGAATGAGCTCCAGAGCCCCACTTGCTTTTGAACTACTTCATACAGTCACTTTTGAGACAGAGACGAGTTATACAAGGGATACATTTTATTACCTGTACTGAACCCATACTTTTTCATTACTTTGTGTGCACTTTCAACACAATTTGGTTTATTGGTTGGTACTCAAAGTATTTAGGTTTGCGACCCAGATCCTGTTAATTCTCTGATGTTTATGGGCCAAAACAGCATTTGACTGGGTTGTTGTCTTTCAGGATGCCAGGAAAGCGTGTGCGGATGCTACCCTGTCTCAGGTAAGAAATGTTTATACCATGAACTTCACTCACCATTATTTATAATTTAACTATTATAAAATGTGCTAAAATTGGCTTTGATCTTTAGATGTGCGTGATGTTTATGCTGAGTACACGATGGGAAGTCTGCATTCTTATGTTTTTGTCAGTCATATCTTTAATCGTGCCTTTTAAATCACTAGTAAAAGAAATGCCACCTCACTACATCGCACTACTAGAGTGCAAAGAAAAATACAGTATATAGCAGTCTAAAAGTTACTTTTCTCCCATTTTAATTTCCTCTAGATCACTGCTAACATTGACCCTGTTGGCCGAATTCAGATGCGCACTAGACGGACACTGAGGGGACATCTGGCTAAAATCTATGCCATGCACTGGGGCACTGACTCGAGGTAATCTCATTTAACTCCATTGCGTCCATTAACTAAGTATTTCATTCCTTCAGCCCAGCCCCCCCACCTAAATGAAGGAAATGGATATAAAAGCAAGCTTGACTGTCTTTGTGCTAGTTACTTTTCCTGAGGGTCCTCGTCAAATCAAATGACATTCCACATGGCTCACTCTTCCATCCACAAACAGGTCTTTTTCTTTACATCTGTCTAAAGCGATCTGTCAGATTAACATATACTCAGTATACTAACAATTCAACATTAGCGCTCAATAGATAATGCATTTTGTTGAATGCACATTGGTCATGTAAGTCTTTTATCTTTGAGTATGTCTACTTGGCTGTGGGTTATGTGCGTTTTTTACATTAATGTTTGTGTGCATTGGGGACGGGGTATATGGGCAGGGAAAATACTCAAAATGGAGTCAGCCTACGTGTCAGCCTCTCTTTGCATATAAAACATTTTCCCTGGAGTTCCACACACCTCTCCACCACCAACAAGTTAATCACTGTGGTGCTGGTGTGCGTCAGTCCACAGAGACCATTGCAAACTGCTGTCAACTCATCATCCTTCCAGTCATATAACTAAGAAAACGTCTACCACTGTGTTTACCCACTGTCACTATTTGTTTGTTTCATCTGTTAATGTTTCACCTCCCAGAGGAGTTGGGGTATTTAATAAGACTACCTGCTGAGATTCAGGCACCCAGAAAGACGGTCCCATGAAGATGTTTTGACCCATAGTCTAGGCTAAGTTTTCTATTCTTAGCACCATGGAGACGCTATTGGATTCAGTCTGTGGTGAGTTTACACTTTGAGAAGGAAAACCATTAGTTAGTTCCACTTCCCTTAGTTTACCAATAATATATTGAGTTAAACGTACTCTCAGTATTGGTATCAGTAATGATCCAAAAACTACACAAATCTTTATCTTATCAATTGTGAAATGTTTTTGTATTATAATTAAACCAATTTAATTAAGGGTAGCCCAAATGTAACGTTACTGCTGATCATCTTGTTGGTGTAATAACCCCTTTGCTAAAAACTTTAATGTCAACACCTCACTAATGTGACATGCGACAGCTTGCATTCAGTGTTTCAGCGCTCTACTTTACTCAAAACCTGTAGCCATTTCATTTGTGTTTCTAGGGTATAGAATAAGGTTGAGTTTATTCCTCTAGGATTTCTTCTTGAAATTAGTGCAATGGAAAATAGTGTAGGTGTTACTGGTCCTGAGTGTGGTCCAATATTAACAGATTATGCTGGAACTGCTGGAAAAAGCTGTAAACCGTGACATTACCTAAGTGAATACAGTGTGCTGTTCCATTTCAGCAACAGTTGCTTTATTGCAATGGTTCTTTAAAAGCATCATGTCTTACAATTGCATTCCATGATGTAGTGTCCTTTCACCCTCATGAAGAGTTCTGTTTCAATCTTTAGACCAGAATACAATTTGTTTTAGTACTAGTCCATTCAGCTTGCACACATAGCTAATGAACGATTCCAGATGCATAACACATTTTGCAATGTCCATCTCAATCACTTTTTCACTCCCTACTTTGTCATAACAACCCATAAAACAAGCATTCCCTTCTGGCTTTATACTTTACATGAGCAGGTGACTCCATATTCTAAAAACGTTCAACACAGTATGAAACTTAGAAACAAACCTGACAAACTGGTGATATCAAGTATACTCAGTCTTCCCTTTGTCTTTGCAAAGTTAGGTTAGAATAACATTTAAACCATAACTTCACAAGCCTAAACTCAAGCAACTGTGTCACCCAGTATTGTTAATTGCTAGCTAACCAATGCTAAAGAAAATCCACTACCTAGATGGCACCTTAGGAGTGAAAGAGCTGATTGAACATTACCGCTCGCTTTTAATACAATTTAACAACAAACAACATGCTCATCTGGGACATTACTACGTCTTGGTTTTGAGCGCTATGTATACTTACTGACAAAAGTTTTATACAGTAAGTGAATACAGCTTGTCACGTGAACCTGCACAAGGCAGTAAGACAGACGGACCGCAGGGTGCACTAGCTTCTTGTTTCATCTTTGGTCTGATAAATAGTTAATTTAAAATCCAAAATTGTGACCATACCGCTATTTTCCAAGCTAAATTCCATTGGAAATTAACCGTGGAGACTTTCTTCCTTGTTTGTCTCTGCCTTGTGGTGTACCGCCACAAATAAATCAAATGTATGGAAAGCACTGCAAATGAAATGGAAATGTTTTCCTATTCTTTTGGTGCTATTCCCTTTAGCTGAACAAAACTACAGCCAGACACACACATTCCTCTCCTTGTGTTTGACTATGTCACTTGACAGCATCACAAACAGACCTGACGAGTGCTGAGCAATTTCAAAATCAGCATTTTCCGAACCTTGGGTGTTTGTTCACAACCATGTTGTCAGAGCTCTGTTTTGACTAGAAAGTGAGCACCTTAATTGCATTGCATCATTGTCTCTCAGCTGACACGCACAACTTACTTTCTCGCTTGCATTGCACCAGAAGTTAATGTGCAGCCTAGTCGACAGTTAGTACATTTCTTGCTTTGACATCAACTTTGATTATTTGACATTAATGTGTAAATTTTAAGGCTGGGAAGTTGATGCTTGATTTTCTTTTAGACTAAAATTCCCATCACAGACCGTTCTGTCCCTGGCTCATTATCTGCCGGAGTGTGCACGTGTTAGCGCGTTCCCGCCAGCTTGGTAGTTAAGATTCGCATAGTCCCTGTGTGCCTTGGTGTGATCACTCCTTTCCTTGGTCCTATGTGCATTGGGACTGTCACTGTGGTTACTCTTGTTGGATTCACCGAGATAGCAGAGCACAGCCACAGAGGTAAGCGATGTCTCTAGACTGCAAAACAGGGTTTATAACGATTCCTGTTAGAATAACTGCTTACCACGCAGGCTCTGCAGGCTGTTTTTGAGGCACATAAAACATTTAAAGTAAATAAGTGGTCTTGAAAGTATCTAATATTGTATAATAAGTCCACAGAAATTAATCAGTATGCCTCAGCTTTCTGGATCTGTCCATTTTAGGATTAGCACTATCCAAAGCATCAGCTTTAAAATAATTCTGTATTTTTCTGCTATACAGGTACAGAATTTTAAGCTTTTTAATAATTACCAAACGTGATTTAACTGCTTAAACTCCATACAGCATTGCACTTGTCTTTTTTTCAATCCAATTGTATCAGGTCGAACTCTGCACAACAAAATTAAATTCAAAATGTTCAAACAGAAAAAGTCATGCCCTCACATACTGTGACACACTGTTATTTGCATTGGTGATGCTAACACATAACAGAAAGTGTGTGTGTGTGTGTGTGTGTGTGTGTGTGTGTGTGTGTGTGTGTGTGTGTGTGTGTGTGTGTGTGTGTGTGTGTGTGTGTGTGTGTGTGTGTGTGTGTGTGTGTGTGTGTGTGTGTGTGTGTGTGTGTGTGTGTGTGTGTGTGTGTGTGTGTGTGTGTGTGTGTGTGTGTGTGTGTGTGTGTGTGTGTGTGTGTGTGTGTGTGTGTGTGTGTGTGAAATCTCCATCCATCACGGGTATAGATGGAAGGTGACATTTGTTTGTGTGTGTCATGACGTACCTATCCAAAATGGGCAATGGACAGATCATTTTCAGTTGTTCTGTAGTTTGAGCCATCTTATCTTTCTTTTAATCAGGCTTTTGGTCAGCGCCTCCCAGGACGGTAAACTCATAATTTGGGACAGCTACACCACAAACAAGGTAACAGAACTGAATCTCAATGCTGGGTAATTATTGGGTTATACTTTTGGAAGGTAAAAGCCTATTTTCAGAAAAATTTGTATGGTTGACTTTCACCAGATTTCCAACCTTTGCCTTTACCTGTTCAACAATTTAAGTCAGCAGTAATCATTATTCCCCCATTTCTGGCGGCTAGTTTCATTTGGATTGGCAAAGTGCTGAGTTCATTATAAAATAATTCAGTAATAAGTCTTTGAAGGTGCCAAGTCATGCTTTTTCTAGTGGGTATTTGCCCTTGAAAGGTCAAGTTAATATTGAGGACAGACTTTGTCACATGCCCTCCTCTCTCTCTCCCTTCTGTCACCACATGCTATCTTATATTAAATCTTCCTTCTCTCTTCCAGGTCCACGCCATCCCGTTGCGCTCCTCCTGGGTGATGACATGCGCCTATGCCCCCTCTGGGAACTATGTTGCCTGTGGAGGCCTGGACAACATCTGCTCAATCTACAACCTGAAGACCCGGGAGGGAAATGTGCGTGTCAGCCGTGAGCTGGCCGGACACACAGGTAGGCTGGACACATCCATTAGCATGTATTTTATTTGTATCTAATCTAACCCTTTTACCCAGCTTTCTCAGGATTTGTTGAAGGTTGGGTCAATTGCCAATAAATCATATTTATACTGAATCTCAGTATCTACTGTTCAGTATCCCCCCAGAATGTGTCTGCAGTTGGAGCTTCTGTAGGCTATGGAACAAAAGAAGTTTTCTGGATCCTTCAGGATACTGAAAAATGCCTCCAGTAGTCCCTGCTGAAATAATCATACTATGCTTAGCCGTAATACTACACTGAAGAATAGTTTAATATTTTTAAGTGATTTTAATGAATTCATGTTAAATTTATTCTGAGATCTGTGCACATTAGCTAAAAAAGTAACTGGAACATGTAAAACACCAATAGACAGTACCCAGCGGGATCATGTCCACCCAGCCAGTGTACACTGCTTTATACAAAATGTCATGTTGTCATAAGGTTATTGTCACAGAGCACTCAGTCACTGCATTTTTGGAGACAGTTTGCTTTCCACACTCACGTTTAAGTTTGCTTCTTCCTTTGTGTAAAGAAGAGTTTATACCCAATACTGAAAGGGTTATCATATTATTATTATTATTGATAATAATATCATAACCCTAACTCATAATATAATACATATTATCGATGTCTGATATTGATATTGTTTTGTCATGTACTGGTGTGAGCCTAATTATTTTCATATCCGAGAGATGCCAGGCACACATCTTTCTCCATAAATACAGGAGCTGGTCGAGTCGCATCCCAGCGCAAACTAATGAAAGTGTTGAGCTCTTAGGCAAGGAGCATTCATCTGCTCAGTGTCACATGATGCAGGAAGTGTGTCAGCATTTTAGTTCTAGTTCCCTCGCTATAGGGAGGGGTACGTACACTCTGTCAGCTACTAACGGATGAATTATGGAAGCAAGTCATAAACTGGGAGATACCCTACAGCTTTTTTTCTGTTTCTGGTAGTGAATTAGTCAATTCATCTTCCCTACATTCCACACCAAGTACACACAGAATTCTCTGAGGGTGTGATAATAATTTGGAATATCTTCCTCTGTGTAGTGACACTAAGGAAATGAAGCCTCTACATATTAATACGAGATAAAAGACAGTCCATCATGAATTGGTCATTCAATCAGTGTGTTTCTGTGATTCCTGTCAGGTTACCTCTCCTGCTGTCGCTTCCTGGATGACAACCAGATTGTCACCAGCTCTGGAGACACCACCTGGTGAGTTGTGATACTGCACCCAATACAACGCCAAAACAAACAACAACCTAAGAAGTTCGACATAGTTAACACCTGTCTAACACAATTTAATCAAATAATTGAGCATTATATATTTCAAATAAAAAATTTGTTCCAAGGCTATCACATTTGTTTCTGGAATATTGCTTAATGTTCCTACATGTATTCCACCCTGTCGATTTTTTTTTTTTTTTTTTTTTTTCTGGTTATCAACACTATTTATGAAAACATAGCCGTATCAGTTCTCTAGAGTAATATTAAGATTTTCAGCCAACGCTGTCTACTATAACTGGTGAGCTACCGTTAAAATCCATGCCAACCTTTACTCCCGAGTGCCGGGTCTGCCTGAGCTAGACAGACGTCATACAGCTCCCAGCATCACAACATGGGTTAATCAGTTTCTAAATGTTGTTTTGTATATTGCAGTTGTAATTTGCCAATGCTAATTTTTGCTTTCTTGCAGTGCTCTGTGGGACATTGAGACTGGTCAGCAGACAACTACATTTGCTGGTCATACCGGTGATGTCATGAGTCTCTCTCTGGCGCCCGACACCAGGCTGTTTGTGTCTGGAGCCTGCGATGCCTCGGCTAAGCTCTGGGACATCAGAGAAGGAATGTGCCGACAGACCTTTACTGGCCACGAGTCGGACATCAACGCTATCTGCGTAAGCGCGCGCACACACACACGCACAAATAATATTTTATACACTCTTTTAGGGGTGACTAGAAGCACTCTAGACAAAAAAAAAGAAAAATGAAATTACTTGGTGCCACATAATTACACTCCTTATGGACCAATAGAAGAGAAAAAGGTGTGGCAAGTTACTGTTACACAACCTCAGAACAATAACACATTTAAATACAATTAATAAAATAAAGGCATGTGAATTATATGCTACAATAACTCTAAAAGGTAAATGCACAAATGTACCAACGTTGAAAAATCTCCCATGACCTTTTATTGCAGTTCTTCCCCAATGGCAACGCATTTGCCACGGGATCAGACGACGCTACCTGCCGGCTGTTTGACCTGCGTGCTGACCAGGAGCTGATGGTTTATTCACATGACAACATCATCTGTGGTATCACCTCTGTGGCATTCTCCAAGAGTGGCCGCCTACTGCTGGCTGGCTACGACGATTTCAACTGCAATGTCTGGGACACTTTGAAGGCCGACCGTGCAGGTAAGCCACCATACAGTGCTATAGAGCAGAGCTAGAAAAATATGTTGTGCTGGTGTACCTCTCCATGCCAAAACTTACACACATTCAAAACATGTCTAATAGACACTGAACACGACACCTATTTTAGCCGGGGTAGCATCGCCTCAGGCCAAAACCTTCTCATCCTTTTACACTTTTATTAATAAGCAATGATGGTTTATTTTCTACCTCCAAGTTGTTGTTTATTATAAACTCAAAATATTTCCAGGCCTGCTCCATTACAGTGGTAGCACCTTTAGCTGTCTGAATAGCAAGCAGTACATTTCACAGTTGGGTGTCAGCCCCAGTAAAAAAAATAATGAATTTACTGCAACAGATCCAAAATCCCAAGAGCCGTTAATCATAGGTTGACTTAATCATAGGGTGACTGTAGAGTTTTGCTTTTATCTTTATCTGGAGGTTATACAGCTAGTTGGTCAATTACCTTTTAGAAACTACATGAACGCAACGGAACTTTTCCAAACATGGTTATGAAACATTTACATTACGAGTATCACAAGTCAGGGAAAGGATACAAGAAATCTTTCAAGGCACTGAATACGGCTGGCCACCAACAGGTCTGTGGCCCCCCTGAAGGAGCATCAGGGTATGGCTGCGATGGGAGACACTATCATACAACTCATGCCTGGCTGCTTAACAAGTTGCAGCTTTATGCTTGTTACAAAAAGAAAAATCACATGACATCTGGACTAGTAGCTGCCAGAGGGCAACTCTAAAACACAGGGAAAGAAAGCAGAAGAAGAATTTGTGATATGATCGAACAAAAATGAGCTTTTTGGCCATCACGCTAAATGCTTTATTTGGTGCAAGTCAAACATCAAACATGAAGCCAAAGCTGCCCATGAATGGCTTGAAAACAACTTAATTGTACTAGAGTGGCCAAGCCAGAGCAATTGAGGGCATGTTCAGGTAAAGTCTCATGACGTCACCAATGTGGTTCACTCAGATACCACAATTCAGTCCAGAATATGTGTCAGGACTTGGAGAAGTCCTGACATAGGAGAAAATGATCAAATTGACAAAATACTTTAAATTTGCAATTGTTATTTTACCAACTTGACAATGAATTTATTTACAAAGAAAGTAACCTCTTGTTTGTGATTGCAGTTTTAGCATTATTTTCTTGTAGTGCCCATACTTGAAACATGACATTACAGCAGACTTTGAGCTTCATATTGTGCCACCCACGTCCCTACATACACCACTTTCATGGCCTTTTACCAAACAACTGCTGTACCAGATGGGATTGTGCACATTACTGTAGACTAGATGAGTTCTCCACACTGAAGAAGAGACACTAACCTATTTTCTTATTGAGTAAATTTTCCTATTTAGCAGAAAGCAACTCTTTAGATAATTAGCACTGTACTTTTCACAGTATAGAAGGCCTTTTTTTTACATCTGGATAAGCAGCAAACGTCACCTTCTTAAGCAGGGACGAGTCCCTGTGGAAGCATGAATACTTTACAGTTATTGATTGCATAGTGTGTTGGGGATGGGAAGAGGCCCATATATGAGCTGGCAATTTCAAATACCCACTTATTTAAACCGTTGGTGGATGGAATATTGATTATTAGCATATTGGGTCATGAAGTCTTAAGGTTTACCTAGTGGCACCTGGAATATGTGCTCTTGTTTGAACCAAACAACAAGAACCCATAAGGTTGGCAGGTATCGGGACCCACAAGACGATGGAACCTGCTTCGCCTCTACCCTATTTCACATTATTTCCCATGTTTCATCTTTTAGGAATCAGGTTTCCACAGGCCTGCCATTAATGTAAAAATTATGAACTTACTTTTTAATCAATTTCACCATTTGCTGGTATCCAGTTTTGGGGTTACCCGAGTTCAACCTGTTATGTGGTATCTATCAGACAGAGTAGGTTTGTTGCTGTACCTCAGCCTCTGGTTTGTCTGCAGGTGTCCTGGCTGGTCACGATAACCGGGTGAGCTGCTTGGGTGTGACCGATGACGGCATGGCAGTGGCAACAGGGTCCTGGGACAGCTTCCTCAAGATCTGGAACTAGAGTCTCGAGGTAAAAGATGAACTGAGAGGAATGATCCCCATGTGTGACAGTGAACAGCTGTTAGATTAACGGTTTAGAAACAGAGGCTGCCACATGGTTTCCCATCTAGAGGTTGCATTGACTGCCATCTGGGGGTTTGGAATGAAGGTGCAATATATGAAACCTAAAGAGAAACCAACTGTATCACATAAGCTACACATACTGGAATTATCTGTGTTAAATGTCTTTCATCCAGTTAGATGTCTTTGTTACCCTGCACTGCCAGATTGACGGATCTGCCTTTTCCCGTTGTCATAGCTTCAGGCATTTCTTGTCAAAGTGATGTGGTTTTGGACTAAAAATTTTAAACACAAAATATCTAAAGTAAAATCAATGACGCGAGCTGTTTTGTTTTGGAGTTACAGTATGCACACATGATCAAACCTGGATTTTATATCACATATTACAGTTGTCTGAGTGATTTAGCTAAATAATGATAAACAAATAATGTGTTTTTTGTTTTTGTTTCCAGATGGCATCTGAGTGAAAGACCATTCCAACATCCCAATGTTCAATTTTATTGCATATCCAATCTTTTCAAAAACACCATGATACTGACTCCGAACACCCCAAAAAAACTATCAAGGGCAAAAATTCTCTCTCTCTCTCTCTCTCTCTCTCTCTCTCTCTCTCTCTCTCTCTGTGTCTCTCTCTGTGTCTCTCTCTCCCTCTCTCATATTTAAAAGAGCACAATTGTCTGTCAATCATTCAACTACAAAAAAAGAAAAAAGCTCGAAGAATTTATTGGTCCCAAAATGGAACGGATGGGGGAAATTGTGCATTTTTCCCTCATGACCATGGTCTGGTATTGTAATAAGTCAAATGCAAACACCCCACAGCTGCCGCCACCACCACCACCTCCACCTCCACCACCAACACCAAGCAAACCTGTCCTGCGTCCTCATTATACACAGGTCTGAGTGAAGGTTATTACATGACAGTGATCTAGCTTTTTGGCCATGTTTCTTTTGGTTTCTTTTTTTTGGTTTCATTCTTTTTTGTTAAAGAGGAGTAGATCAGTGAACTGTCGGTTAATGTTTAAAATGAGGATCAAAGCTTTTGTTTTATTTCCTAGTCTTATCACATTTTAGAGTGTTTTTTAGTTGAAAACTAGAAGAACCTCCAGATCTCGTGTCATTTTAAATCCAGCTTTATCGCACTGGAGAACAAAGCGAGAGAATTGAGCTTCAACAGGGAGTCCTCAAGCCACTTCTGGCCCTTCTGTATATTTAGTCCCATGATACTTTTACGGTTTCTTTTTTCCAGTATGGTTCACAAATCTTTGTGTGCACAAAAATTTAACTTTGCATATATAGATTAATGTTTAAAGAAAAAAAAGTGAACTAACCAAGCACATGCTGTTTATGATAATGAATGCTCGTTTTTAAAACGAAAAAACAACAACAACAGAAACAACCATTTTAACCATTCTTACACCCTTTTGTGTGGCGACAGTGTAGAATAATCAAATAAAGATTAACCCATCAGATCATAATCCACCCTGCCCCTCTTATTCATTTTTTTTTTTCCTCCTTTAATTTAGTTTGGTTTCCCCCGGTTTCGGTTGCCTGTGGTTGGGACCGCTGATGTGATTTGGTTGGGTAGGGAGTATCTCCACTTTAGCCCGGTTGCAATCCGGACGTTTCTCTTCAAACAGAGGTGCCCATTCCGTGCTTGGAAATGCAGTTACTACTCTGTGAATGACATGTTGTAAAAATCAATGTTTGAAAATAATGATATTGAAACTTTTTAAGTTTAAAAAAACGGAAAAAAAAGATTTTGGTTGTCTGCCATGGGTGGGTTATCTCTTAGAATCGCATGCTGTAGAATTGCTTAAAAAGGTGCATATGGAATTAAGTCCTTTTGATGTTTTTCTTTAAGAAAATAACCTGTTGAATATATCAGTACAATGGTATTTATATTTTTCTTTTCTTTTTTTTCTTCCTTTTTTCCTTTTTCTTTTTGGCTACTCCGTGCATACATGATTTAACTGAAATGTCAAAGCTATGCACTTGAGAAGCAAACCCTGCAACATAAACGGTTACTTGGTCCGTGCTTGGGAGGGATTCCACAAATTAAGAAGTAACGTAAATGTTTAAATTGTACACACATGCATACGTACATTCATCACCTAAACATACACAATCTCAAATGGAACAAATAAATTGTCATTCCTTCTGTAGCAAACAAAATTCCACTTACAAAGAAAAACATTTTATAACAGGTTTTTTTCTGTCCTTTAATAAAAAATGAAAAAAAAAAATCTTGCAGCATTTGAATGGCAGAATTTTCTGTTGTTCCCTTCTCCTTGTAAACAGAGACGCTCTTTCTTTAGCAGTAGTGACATTTTTTCCATTCTGTTTTTTCTCTGCGACATTCTGTACAAAAATGTGCTGTAATTGTGCGTTAGGCCTGGAGTTGGCAAAAATAAAATGAAATAAAAATTAAAAAAATTAATTAAATTCCCTTTCCTTTTCTCTCTTTCTCCATCAAATAACTGTAGAGCTCTGCACCCCCACTGTTCCCTTTTCACCTTTTGTATTTAATTTTAAAGTCAGTCAGTGTACAACCGAAAGCTGGATGCAAGATAGAAACTATATTAAGATGTACTGTTATTTAAGATGTAATAAAAAGCAGTTTGAGATGACTTACTGTGTTGAGTGTGATTCACTTAGAGCAGTTACCACTGAAGCTAGAATGTTGCAGACTGTTTGGTTTCCTTGTAATTATGTTCAAGTCAAATAAACAATTTCTTATCCACTGTTGAATCAGCCTGGCCTCTCTGTACTGTACATGTGGACATGGTTTGTTTAGTTTTTTCCTCTTTGCATGCTAGTAGTCATACAGTTTGTTCAACAGCATTTACAGGGAGCATACTATGTATGTGGAGTTACTGTGAGGATAGAAATCAAAACAGTCAAACTGTGACGTGTCTATTCGGTAAACACATGAAGAGAAGCTACATAATAAGATGTTTGTTAAATTTAAAGATGATAATAAAAAATAAAAAAGCTACATAATATGCTCACACTTACTTAGCACAACTGCACTGGTGTCACCCCCTACTGGACATAAGTATATAACGCAACAAGGCTTTTAAAAAGAAAAATAGATTGTATAGATTATTGGCGAATACATAGTTTATATTTTTTTAGTGTAAAAAAACATGTTAAAAATTACACAGGACTAAATGGACGGGACTCCATTTGCTTCTCTAAATTTTAAATATAGAATTATGAAAACAGTTGATCAATGTAGGCCGGAATACGTGACACGAGAAAAAACTTTTATATGATACATATAATTCTAATTTTTATAATACAATGACGGTAAAACAATATCATAGTGCCTTAAATGTCTTGACAAGTTCATTAATTAGACTAATATATTTTTATTATTATGATGTTATGACAATTATTTACCACTGACAGAATAAGAAAGCTACCGTTATACAGCAAATCCTAGACTGGCTCTCAGGTCAGTTTGGTGAAGTCGTCCAACATGACGTTGGCGAGAAGAGAGCCTGTGATTGGTCAGTTCGTATCAGGAAGTGATGAGCTGACTGTTGACAGCTCTCTTGCAAAGTAAGATGGTGTAACATTGTTATCTAATGAAATAATGGTGAGGCTCTGATCCCTACGGCAGTTTGCTGCGCTCCGAACTTGTCTCGTCCCCTGTAACATTGTGGGTAAAAGGTATAGTTTGCCATATTAAGTTAAATATATTAACGTTACGGTTTGTGTTGAGCGTGCCTATATTCCTGTTAGATCACTAACTAGCTTAACAATAGCTTAGCTAGCTAGTTAGCTGGCTCACTGTACATATTCTACCATATGGATACGTCACCATTCATCCGCTTAACAGTCATGTATGTCGGTGTAGGTCTTGTTGTTGCTAACGTTGATCAACATTTACGCTTACTAGGCTAACTAGCGTAATTGACAGAAAAGCTGCATGATTTACGTAACGTAGCCGTATCATAATTGTTTCACTGTAAATCTAACGTTATGTTATGTCGCTACATTACAGCAGGCTAGCCAATGGTAATACATAAATCCCGTTTGTGCTGCTTTACACTTGTCGTTGGCATGACTTGAGAGTTTCTCATATTGTAACACACATTTCGGTACCACTTTATATAAATTTGACATAACAGTGTCAACTTTAAAGTCAACGTTAGACTTAGAAATAGATTAAACTTAGCTAAATTTGGCGAAGGCATGTTACTAAAGTTTAAAATGAGAAAAAATCTGCGCCGACCAGTTAATTGCATGTGTGCCGAATTAATCGATGCATAGTATATGTCAAATAATAGCTGTTAGGATCAATTAAATTGCCTTTTTTTAATTGAGTTCGGCCTAGACTTCAGGTTGATTGTATATACAATCAACCTGAAGTCTAGGCCGAACTCCCGTGGAATGTGAAATCCGCCTTTAACCTCGACTGGTGTCATTTGTCTCTAACTGGCCTTTCGTGAAGTCAGCAAACATTTGATGGACCTTTATTTCGGTGTTATTGTATATGAGCCTACATAAGTTTCACATAATGACTTTAAATTACCAAATTCCACTCCATACCGCTCACTTGTGACATTCAGAGGTCACATATGGCAAACCTGGTTCAACTGGTTAGCATGGAAGAACATAGTGATATTTTAAGAACATCTGTTGCTTTAAGCTATATCAATTTTTCCCCCCAGCCATGACCCAGTGAGAATTCATCTACAGGGGACTAGGGTTGGACGATTTATCGACATCGAAATTCTGAAGCTGTTATCGAAGTCTTTTTCAACATGACGAACATGTATTCCTGTTGATAGCCCTACTCAAACCTACAAAACATTATACCGTGTGTGTGCGTGTGCGTGTGTGTGTTTGTGTGTGTCTGGGGTCACGTGACTAAGCCCGGACCCGTCAGCTGCAAGTAAAGCATAATGGAGGATAACTCAAACACCGAATGCGAGTCAACTGTACAACTATTTGCCCCCAAAACGCGGTGTCGGTCACCAGGAAACATTTTGGCCCCAGAAAAGATGATTTAGAACAACGTGATAAATTATCGTTCGTTTATCGTTATTGAGGAAAAATGTGCAATTAACTGTGATTAATCATTTTAGGTCATATCTTGCCATGATGGGGGGATCTCCTCATGTATGTCTCTTAAAATAATTTGACATAGCCTATTTTTTACACTCCTATAGTCTTAGTTATGTGAAATAACATCACAAGGGTAAATGTATTACAAATATATTAGCAAAGCAAAAGTTATCTTTTTTTTTTTTTAGATTACAATGTAATCTTTAAATTATTATAGATTTTAAAATGAATGAATCGGAATCACTGCTCTAAGCTACTGCAATAGAAACATTTTGAGAAACACGATCTGTGTTGCACCGCCTCAGTCACGTCCCTTCATCCATCACCGAAATGGCTTCTGGGAAACTGAACCTGAGACTCGTTAGTATCTGCACGGCTCATAGCCTGGATTACTGCACGGCTGGAAACGCTCTGCTCTGGAACACTTTTAGGTCCATTTAGGGGGAGCTGACTCGATAAGAACAGCAACACTGTAATTATGGTCTAACCAGGTTTCAATTAAAAACGTAAAATCAAGATTTTGCTTAATAATAAAATAATTTACTTAAAAATGATTCTCCTGCCAAAGACCTGATGTTTAGTAAGGCTAGTGTTAGTGTCTTAAAAATATGATCTGCCTGATTTTTTTGTTGGAACAGGCTGTGGCTGACAAGGAATGGATGCTACATTTGCTAAATTTGAGGTTGAGTGGTTCTCGTCACTTCACCCTTCTTTTTCTGTTACCTATCACAACACAAGAATTCAATACACAGGGCCCGGGCTTGTCAGGAGTGCCATTAGGTGTGTCGCCTGGACCCGGCACATATCAATTAAAGCTTGCTGCATTTTGTACACAAACCTCCTTGTCAGTCTGGGGAGTCAGAGTTGGCAGCCATCGTTTAGGAGGCAGAGGCTCCCGGTCTTTTAGTTTTGGTGATTGTGTCAAAACTGGTGGAGGTTTACGCCGGGGGAAGATGACGGGAGAAGGAAGGGGGGTAAATTTGGTTCCAGCATTAACCAGCTCCTTCATCTGGTCAGTGACCTCCAACAGGGAGCACGGGGAAAGAGGGGAAAGGGTGATTGGAGAGAGTGGTGGCATGGATAGGTTACTAAAGGAGAGGGATCCTCAAATGCGTTGGTGTTAATAAGGGCGTTGAAGGGGGGTTGAATAAAGAAGCGGGGGGGGTTGAGATTCTCACATGGTCAAATCTCTCCTCAGCTGGGGGGCTTTGGAGGATCACTGCCCCACTTTGTTATGTCTTCCTCTTGTTTAGATTCCTCTTGTTTTGTGTCCTTGGCCGAGGGAGCAGAAAGTAAAGTAGGATAGAGGTGAACAGCTTTACTCCAGGCTTATTAAGGAAAAAGTCCATCTGCCTTAAAAAGATGTCTGTGTTCCCAGACAAAGTTAAAATGATCAATGAAATGCAGTGAGGGGAAGGTGCATGCAGTTGAAAGCCATGTGTTCAGTGCCAACAATCTCCTGAATCTGTCAACTGCTCTTCTGCTGTCTGGTGGTAGAGGGGCACTGATAAACACCTCATTATTCACAGAGCTTAGTGTGTTCAGCAGATCCCTGAAGTCCAATTTAAGCAATTCATACTGTTGCTTTATAAGCCTATAGGCTTTAGGGATCAACTGAGATTAACACTGCTGCCTTACAACACTATCTCATGTTTATAAGGGTGTGCTCTTCATCCAATCACTCTCTGGCATATCTACATTGCCCAATAACAGGAACCATTCTTCCAATGTACCAAAGGCACTTTCTGTTTACTGATCTGTTTAAAAAACTAACTGGAGTAGCTGGTATTCTGTCTATAATGACACCACAAATTCTTGTATAACCAGTATAACCAATCGGATAAACCTCATCAGAGGGAAACATGTATTCCTCCCACCAAAACAATGACTCCAAAAAACCTACCAAATTTGCCATCCAAGTTCAGTTTCCCAGAACAAAAACTTCAAACTACAAATGAAAGCAAAGATACAAGTCATATTATTCACTGGATGGAAGAGCCCTGGCTCATGGTTCAGATAGATAGAGGGAGAATACACAAAAGGGTGGAGGTAAACAAAATATAACTATTTAATAAGGTTGTTTTATAAAAATAACAATCAGTAACATATATAGATAGAGAGAGATTTGTCTGCTTGCCCAGGTGAGCCGGCCCCCCAACTGCAAGGGGAGGAGAAAACAAGCAGGCAAGGCAGAGCAGAGACATAAGAGGGGTTGTCACACCTGGTTACATTTGACTCGGGCTTCATTAATAATTGATGTCCCTTGTTGTCAGTTTCCTTGCAGCCTGGCTGTCTGAGATGGACGTTGGAGAGGAGGTGCGAGTGGAAGCCGTCCCATACTGCTGTTCCACCTGCGAAGGAGGAGAGGTCGCTGGACGTAGCCAGGCTCGACGCAGCAGGAAAACCCGCAGCCTGAGCACCTCCTCCGCCAGCAGCTCCTCTGACTTCAGGTGGGTGTCAAACAGGGGCCCACGCATGGATCCGGATTCCTTACGGTGGTGATAAGCCTGTTGTTGTGTTTAGAGCCAAAGGTCACAAGATTTTTAAGTACATGCTGCTATTGCCATCCCTTCCTAGACCATGCATCAAACTATGGGAGGATCTGTACCAAACAAAGATGGTTTTCTTTAGACTGTAGGATGTAAAATGTAGGCTGCCGGTCAGTATCGTTTGACATATATTTTGCCTTTAACAAATACTGCGACTCGTTTGTGATATGGATATTGCACAAGTCCATGTTGCTAATTCGATAAAATTGCAATTAATGTGCAAGCCTACATTGAACTAGCTTGTTTGCAGTTTTTATTTTGAACATGTAAAATTATGTTATGTTTTTCCTAACATATATATATATATATATGTATGTATGTATGTATGTATGTATGTATATATATACACGGGCCAGATCAGACGCTCGGTGATGTGGACAGAAAGTTCCTTAAAGCTGTCCTCCCTCTCCACCGTGGACCTGTTGATATTAAGACTCTTTATAAGCAAACATGCCTAGATTTGTTGCATCTACATTTTGGTGTTGTTAATGGTCCATTTCACATAATAGGCTTGCCTTAAGGATTAAAATGACATTTCATTACCACTTGCTTGAGGCTCCAAAATGATACCAAACTTGGCTTAGCTGTTGAACCTGAAAGAACACGTCCAGTTCATAGAGCACATTGCCACAACACAATAACCTGACTGAGTAGACCGCTCTGTGATATTTAAAAATATATATTTCTGTTGCTCTAAGCTCCGTGAGAACCATTTTTGAAATAGCCTTGTGTATTCATGTGTGTTCCAACAAGTCAGATGCGTGTCCCTTCAACCATCACAGGAATGACTTCAAGAAAACCAAACACTTGAGGCTGGAAATGTTTGTCTGCCTTAGATGTAGCAAGGGCTTTGTATGTCATGGCAACAGAGATGTTGACAAAGGACGATTGAAGAGGCATTGGCCGTACCCATTGGGACTGTCCCATTATTGATGAGGAAGTGTTAAATGTCATGTCCATGACTTGTCCAATATGTTGAAATACACTCCCACGGAGACAGTTGTATTGAAGTTTATCCTAATTTGGCAATAGAACTTCTAATTTGGGACATTTGACTGAAAGCCGTGGTGATGGATTTAGTTAAACAATTGACTGTTTAGGAATGAGAATAGGAAGGTGATGAATGGATGAATGCTACAGTTACTTGGTGATTAAAGGTCAGCGACTCATAAAAACCAATCATGATGAAAGGGGGTTCCCTTGGCTGAAAGGTCCTAAAGATCTAATTCTGATTTGATTAAATAGCCTAAAATAAAGTCAGCGGTCAAGACAAGCTGATCAAAGGCTTCTCTCAACTTTCTTTGATCATCACCCGGAAGAAGAAAAAAAACTGAAGGGTAATAATATTAACAATAACAACAACTTATTTATATAGAGCCTTTCATGAAACCCAAGGACACTTTACAGAATGACTGTGGTTAATCTATAGGAGGTTGTAGGTAGTGGTAAACAGGTAGTGTTTCAGGAGTTTTTATTATATCAGGATAGCATTTGGTATACATTAAAAGTAAACTCAAATGAATAACCATTTACATAGCAGTTGTAAACTACACCTGTCTACCTTGTTTGATGCAGTTTTAAAGTTTCCAGTTTGTCCTTTTTGTTGTTAAGTTGGTGAATGTGTAAATCTTAAAGCTGCATTTAAAACACCGTGTCCACTAATGAGCAGGAGAACTCCAAAACACTCCCACACTAGGGTTCATTTGGTCACCTATTTTTAATTAAGTCTAGTCACTTGCTCCAAATGCCCTTGTTAGTTTAGTCATATTTAGACATTCACATATCTTTTTTTGTTAGTCGAGTTTTAGTTGACTAAAAGTCTCATCATTTTAGTCAAGTTTTAGTCAAAAGACAACTCAATATGTCTTTGTCAAGCTTTAGTCAAAACATTTTAGTCTTTTTTTAAAACAACAAATTATTTCTGATAACCGTTTCAGTCAAATAGTGTTTCACCCATCTCAAATATCGGTTAAATGTCATAATTACCTAACAAAATACACTTGTTGAATGATTTTTGTGGAATGCAACTTTTTAAACTAATCCTAACGCTTATGATTATGATGTAAAGGTCCACACATGGATGTGGAAAAATATATTACATCAAATCTGTTACCTGCTCATCTAGATGTATTTTAGATTGTTAGACAGCTGGTTTAATAATCTAAAAGGCAAGACTGAAACGATCACTTGCTATCACGCACGCCTTGCAAGTATGTAACAGCAGCAGTGTTAGCACTAGGCCTGCACAATTAATCGTTATCAAATCGCGATCTCAATTCACCCTGATCACCATTTAATTTTTAAATAACTTTGATTTAAAAAAAAAAACTTATAAAATAGGCTTCGCATGGAGCTGCTGCAAAATAGTTGTGTGAGAGAAAATTTTAAATTAATAATTTTATAGTTGACAACATTCTCTTTGATTAAGCTTGTTACTAAAGAATTTATTGTATTTGGTTGAAAGGACATTAATGCATTTTTCCTTATTAATCTAATTTCACTTCTCACCACATTCCACTTTCACAATGTAAATTTGCTGACAAAACCCCTCAAATTCTGGGGGGCTTTTAAGGGATCGTAAGATCCTCCTCGATGGTGACGGGGCAGAATGAAAAGCACCCAGGGTGTGCTAGGATTTTTCCACCGTTCAGAAAGCAGTGTTGTCTGTGGTCCAGAATAGATAAAGATATCTAAAGTCTTTAATGGTAATGGTTATTAAAACTCTTTAGGCTTTATTTCATCACTTACTGATACAGTGGTTGTCCTACAGGTAGGATTGATAGAAGTCTTTGTTTTTCAAACATTTCCCAATACATACAAAGTCAAAGGTCAAAGAGTACATTTAGCATGTGTCAATGTTATATAATACATTAGACAGAGTCGGGTTTTGTCGCTGGGTGACCACAAAAATGTCTTGCTACTGTATATCTTATCTGCTGATAATGAATTAAATAGTGAAAATCCTTTGGCTCTGAATGTCTCAGTCACTGTGGCTTTACTTCTCTATTTTTCTTTTAAAATAGGGAAATGAAAATGAAATTCATTTGATGTGAAGTTTTGACATTGTCATTTAGAAATGTAGCTACTTTAGAGACGTCCTATAGCTCAGCTTACAATAACGATGGGGATCTTAACACTTATCTCACACATCACAAATGAAACCAAATAAACCTGTATTTCTTTTTTTACTGTTTAAAAATGGCTGTCACTTTAAAGCCACTGTGTTTTTCTTTAACAAATTGCATAGGTGATTGTTTGCATACTTGCTTGGCAGAGTCAGTTTCTTAAACTTGAATGTTTGCCTGTCTTTCTTCTCTTTTAGGAGGCCTCAGTCACTTCATGGACCCAGCCCTGTGACCACATTTGGCCCAAAGGCATGCATGCTTCAGAATCCGCATACAGTAATGTAAGTCGTGCAAGGCAAATGGGTTCTGCATTATAAGGAGTGTTTGAACCCTGTTTTTTTGTTGTTGTTTTTTTCCCTTTACGAGTTAGCGTACAACTTCGCATAGGCGTGTCAGTTTAGTCTGTGCAGCAACAAAAACCATGAAAGCCACTTGCTGTTGCTTTTAGATCTTGTTGGCCAAGACTCCGATGCTTGGGGCCAGTTACACTGTTAACAGTGTTGACCATTTCAACGAGAACTGTTAGCTGGTAGATGGCGTTTAAGCCTGAACAGCACTTTCACTATACTACATAAAATAGTGGAAGTAAAAAAAACTTTCTCTACATGTTACAAATAAGCAGACTATATTCTCCTTATTAAACTTTAACTTGATCAACAATGGAAATTCAGTTTATCTTCTGTGGGTTTAAGTTTAACAATTGACCTCACAGCACCGGCCATGATAGAACACCATGTGCTAAGTAACTCCAACACCTCAGACACCAGCTATACAGAGATTTACTCCTCAACGCAGCGGGCCCGGGGTCGACTCTGACCCGCGGCCCTTAGTTGCATGTCATCCCCCAACTCTCTCCCCTTTCACATCTTCTACTGTCCTGTCATTAAAGACCTCAAATTTCCAAAAAATAATCCCCCCAAAAAAATGTGATAAGTGATCCCTAGATTTTAACGCGATCTTGTGATATAGAAAGAATCCAGCTGCTGTGCAAGGAATCTAAATCAACTAAATCATGCAGCTATCCAAAGCTGGGTCATGGAAATATGAAGAAACAGCCATCAAACAGGCAGTCACATTGTTTGTTTACTTTTGTCTTAAGCATGAACAAAAATATGTATTTCTTCTTTTCGTACAAACCGAACGTGCTGCTGAGCATCATGGGACAAAGGAGCATCACGTTTCTGAAGAAAGTAAATTATTAAAACCCATTCTTCATGTAACTTGTAAATACAGCACACCAATCTATATGGTATACTTCTTCAAAACTGTTTGTTTATGAGAAGCTTTTAACTTCATGAGGTCAATCTTACACTTAAATTTCTTAATATCCTCTGATGTAACTTCAGAGTTGGCCAACAAAAAAAAACTCACTGTATAGCAACGTCACATACATATTTATTCTTTATACGCTTGTTTCATTGCTTAAAGTGAACCAGTGACCTCTCACCTATTGTTCGTGTGTTGTATACAAAGGAGTTTCTGTGTCATTATGAGAACGTGTGTGTATGTCATCAAAACAACCTCTCCCAGGTGTACAAAGTCAGAGTTGTAAAGAAGGCCTCTCAATCGTTGCTGACTTTGTCACCCTTTGTGAGTTCAGGTTGCTTCCACT
Organism: Etheostoma cragini; assembly: GCF_013103735.1. NCBI lineage: Eukaryota > Metazoa > Chordata > Actinopteri > Perciformes > Percidae > Etheostoma > Etheostoma cragini. Next base: position 21,471,114 of record NC_048413.1, read on the forward strand.
TGATCGCAGATGTAATCTGGCAAGATGCACGGTAACAGATTTAAGAACTCCCTGTGGCTATTGTTCTGTTAAATAACGCTATGTCAATTGTTTGTGTGCTGATTGCGTTACTGCTGGCTGTGCAACAAAGCGTTAAGACGTGGGTTTAAGCATGCTCCCGCGTCACATCATTATCTCTCTACACAAACATGTCTTTGTCAATTGCAACCTGTTATTGGGTAGTACAGATAGACAGGAAAGTGTGGTGAGAAAGAGGGGAGGACACCCTGCAAAGGGCTGTGACATTGGATTTGATCCACGGTTTCAACTAATAGTGATCACGAAGTTATCAGTGCAGCAGGACAATAATTCTAAATATTCAAAAAAAGGTCAACTCAGTCACCCAACCTCAATCTGAACATGTCTGGCTGAAAACCAGACTGAAAGCAAAAAGGCCCTAAAACCAGTAGAGCCGGATACCGAGTAGCAGCTGAAAAGTGAGAGCAAGATGTACTGAGCTGACAGAGCATCATCTGTGAAAATACCATGCACATCTGCAACCAGATTACAAAATATGATACGTTACTTACGTTACGTTAGATATGTTACTTTATTTAAGATTATGGTAACTTTATATTTTTTAAACTCCCAGTTGTGTATTTTTCTCCCCTTAAAGTTGCAGCTACGTATAAAAAGCCTTAAATTCCTGCACTCTTTGTCTGATGTGGATGTAAACACCTTTACATTAGAGCTGAAAGCAGGGACTTTTAACCTCATAGGCACTGTTCAATTTAAACCAATGTGCCAAAATACAGTGCCAAAAGAACAAAAATGTATCTCTTTTGTAATACTTTACTTTTTGACTGTTCAGAATTTTTGGGTGGAGACAAACCGTAGTTAGACAAAGTAGTCTTACTGCCTAGCTTTCTCCAGGCCTTTCAAACACCCATCTGTTGGTGAAGACGGAGATGTGAGATGGAAATAATAACGCCAGAAAAAAGGTAGTAAGTAAGACCTCGAGATTTCTTTGTCAAACACAGATATTTAGTTTGCTGTCACTTTCATTATGTTGTTCTGGTCTGGACGAGATTCTTTTGCACGCTTGTCCATCCTAGGAGAGGGACCCTACCTCAGTTGCTCTTCCTGAGGTTTCTACCATTTTTTTCCCCCCGTTAAATGTTTTTTGGTGAGTATTTCCTTATTTGATCAGAATGGCAAAATACACAGGGTGTAGTATGCTTTACCAATGTTAAAGCCCCCTTAGCCCAATTTGTGATATTGAACTGTAATTAGTATTTCATTGAATAAGATGAATAAAATAAAGAAATACTTGCATTTTGTTGAACTGATTCATTAAATGACTATTTGATTTGTCTTGTCCAATACAATAGCAATTAACCCTACCTTTTCTAAAGCTCCTAACACTTAGTTTTTGTTCAGACTGTGTAAAGAGGTGTTGATTTGTCCAGCAGATGGAATGCCATGCACCTAAGCAATATAACATATTCTGTTTTATATTGCAATACAGCATGCCAACCCAGATGACTCTAGAGTCATGTCAACATTATTCTGACATTATGTCATCAGAAGCTGAACCCTTTACAAAGGTGCGTAGGTATTTCATTGTTGCAGAGCTATTGCGTTTGGATTAGATAGATAGGTGTTTATGTTACTGTGTCCACCTGCTGAAACTGTTGCATTAATCTACCGTATGAGTCAGTCTGCAGAGGGATGAAAGATTCTTGATGTTTTTCGGCAGTGCCTTGTCAGAATGCTGGCCGCTTGACTCCTTCAGTTACGTAAGTGGCTCTATTTGTTTGTTGTCAGCAGCAGTAATTAAAGGCTTAGCTTACTTAAAGCTGCTAGACGGGTTAAAACCAGGCTATCTTTATTCTAAAATAAAATTGATTAGGCTGTGGTACTTTTAAAAATACCTAGTTCCTCAGAGAAATACTGTGTGGTTGTGATACTGCCCAAGCTAGATGGGCACAGGGTTTTTGTTTGGCATTGCTATAAAAAATGAATTTGTTAAAATAATCACCCTTCCAAAAAGTCTCTGTTGCCCTAAATATACCTTGTAATGAAACATGGCAATGAACTATGGAGGCATTTTGGAGCCAGCCTTGTCAGAACACCATGTTCCACATTTGTCTTTTTTATGTGATCTTTATAAACAAACTCTGCTAGCTGTTGCAGACTACACACAGATAACATTACGCCCATGTGTACCTATTTGTCATAAAATTTAATCCAAGTCAAGCCTGATGGGCGCCTTGGTGGCTCACCTGGTGGAGCGGGCGCCCCTACCATGCATAGAGGTTTACTCCTTGGTGCAGCGGCCAGTGGTTCGACTCCGCCCTGCAGCCCTTCGCTGCATTTTATTCTCCCTCTCTCTCCCCTTTCATGTCTTCAGCTGTCCTACATTAATAAAGGATCCCCCCCCCCCCCCCCCCCCCCCAAAAAAAAAAAATGAAAAAGTGAAGTTACCTTATTTTATATCTTCTGTTTAGTTAGCAACTTCATTATCAAATTGTCACAATGCAAAAGAAACTCCTGCTGTGGTTTCCACATTGATAGAATAGAATAGATATGTATTTATTTGATACAGGGACAATGCACGGTTAAACATTAAACTTGTAATACAAGAGCCAGGTTATAACAACATAGCAACAATTGTTAGTTTCCACCTGTAGTCCCTGGGCAGCTATGATAATAAGAAAAAAGTAACAATTTTAAAAAGAAATGTAACAGGACTATAGATGACATAGTGACTATTAATTAAAAACAAGCAGTCTAGCAAAAAAAACAGGAGCCACAACAGCCCTCTCTCCCAGAAGCGGACAATTAGGCAAATTAAAGTACAATCCAACTCTAGACACTGATACACACACACATACACAGTATCTTATAGATGTGTGCAAACTTGCTTATTCAACAACCAACTCTTTGTTAGGCATGAGAAGGTGTGGTCATTTGTACATAAAATATATTCCCATTGATGTATCAATTAAATTATAAATGCAAATATCCCTCAATCAAAAGCCTACGCAGATGTTGATTTGTCTTTTTAATCTAACCCAGTAAATGGCCTGAAGCAGTGGAAAAGCCTACCAGTGTAAATAATCACTGCAGTGGCAGTATGTCAGATGAAATTGCTTTTGGTCATGCTTTAAGTATGATGGTGACTGTTAGTGGAACATTAGGAAGATCAAGCACATCCTGTTAACTCCGATAACCCATAATTACATAATTTACACCCGTAGCCCTGTTGATATATTCCGCCCTGCACTTCCTTTTCCTGCAGGTCGCCAGGCCACATTGTCTATTCTTGTCATAAAAGGAAAAAGGAATTTCTCTGGCTTTACAGAGAAACAGATACACTTTATTTATTCTTTAAGGGGGAAATTTGGAAAGGGTTTCCTTTTAATTGTTTTTTTTGTTAAATTAGTAGGAATGTAAACCACAAGTTATTTATTCATTTAATACAGTAATACAGTGTGTGTTTTCCATGTAGCATCTATTATGTTATGTTATCTTAGGTAATTAAAGTAATAACGTAATTCTTTAAATAAATAAAAAAAACTGTGGTACAAAAGATGGCTCATATTTACATTGAGTAAACTACTTTCAGGAACAGCATGTTGTGTTTTGGTAAATCACACCTGTCCAGTAAGGAAAAGCCCTTCCCTGGAATGGGCGGGTTGAGCAGGGCAGAGTGGGCTGGGCTGAGGTGAAGTCAACTTTAACATGAGTGAGAGCTGCAACTCGGCAGCAGAATGCTCCAGGAAGGTTTAGTGTTAAGTCCTCATTGGGACAAATATAGCCACAGAGGATCCAGTTCGAGAGGTTGTTAGCTGATCCTGGAGCCCAAACACAGCGCATGGAGAGAGAGAGAGAGAGAGAGAGAGAGAGAGAGAGAGAGAGAGAGAGACTCCCCTCGCCTCGCTCAGCTTCTCAAAGACAGCAAGTGGCTGACTCACAGCTCAACTGCAAGAAGTGAACTGACTCAGTTGCTCCAGCTGCTCTACAATGTGTTGCAATCGAGGAAGTTGTAAGAAGTAAAATGAGCTGTTCTGTCAGTGTGGGCCATTGGAACAGTGCTTCGTTCTCCAGCTGAGTCCACCTGAAGCAGCATCCTTGTTACAGCTTATGTTTACAGCCATGAAGTTCAACCAGTGCGTACTGCAGGACATTCCTGGGAATCACAACGAGAACAAAGTGTGGAAATGGTGAGAGCATCTTGCCCGTCTCTTTCTCAACAGAGAGAATATGTTTGATTGGTTGAAGTATTAACTGGCACCTCCAAGCACTGCATGGACTACTGCCTCCCACCGGATCAGAGAGGTTCACTGCAGCTAGCTAATAGAGATATTAGACAAATGTCATGCTTTAAAAGTAAAAAAGACAAAGTAAAGAAGCACTATTGGCTTTTTGATGTTGGTTCGGCTTGAATAAAAAAATGTATATTCAGGGTTGGAACAATATCAAGTTTCAATATCAGGTTTAGTTAGTTTGACACTTCAGAAGCGGCAGTGATTGCGTGTTATCACAGGCTGGTTGTTGTAACCACATGGCTCTGTTGTTTGGACAGAGCGCCGTTGAATGAAAGGGGGAAGGTCAGTGTGTGGATGCTTTGAGGTGGCCAGTGGAGAAACTGTCCCTGAATACATCACAGCTCATCGCCGCTTCAAATGCAAATGAAGTTTTGCTTTGTGTCCTGTGTTTGTATATAAAACCTCACATGCACAGTTTCCGTTTTGTACTCGTCCATGGTTGGTTTAATCAGGTTCACTTCATTTAGGATGCGTTTTTATTGTTTTGGGATGTTAGCCTCCAGCTGTGGCACCTTTTGTGAACAATTCCAATGTCAAAGGGGATTGACACAATAACCTTTGTGGTGCAAGGTAGTCTGATAGTAATTACAGTGCCTTGTTAATAATCTGTGGCAATGTTAAGGCTTTAGTTAGTGCATTTGCTTTGTGATGTTGTTTGGTGTTTTTGATAGAACAGGATATGTTCTAATGATTCTGCTTTCTTATGCTATTTGTTTGGACTGAAGAGTTGTATTTGTGTGTTTTTTAATCATTGGTCTCAAACTATAGGAGTCTGCAGGTTGCACTGAAGTAGGTAGGGTAGGTAATACTCTAGGTAGTATTGTAGTATTGTAGTAGGCCACATGTGCGGCTGGTGTTGACAAACTGCTGAAATCTGTTCTGACGAGAAGAGATATAAGAACCAAACAAGACAACTTGTTTCTCTGCATTAGAAGCCTAATGTGAGGGTATCAGCTGGTATTCACAGTAAAAACCCACATGTCATGAATGCAGCGTTGAGCACATTGGTTTTCATATTGTGCAAAAGTATTGCATGACAAGAGGGGAACAAGCTTGAATCCGCTGTTCTCGCCAAGCCAAGGTGTAAAGGTCACAGTGGGCTACAGTTGCTAATTTGCAAACTGATTTTGGAATTTGAAGCCGAGCTAATGGTTGTCAAGTTTGGGTATGTGGGCAGCCTGTGTCAGTGTAACCCTGACTAAGAATTACTTACAATTAGACTCAGTAACTGCCTAATATGTATGACAGAGCTCTAACTAATGATAGCCGGCATCATCAGACTTCAGTGTTGTTCATTAATTGTCGACTAGGATCGCTTGGCTTTTTCCAGTTTCAACATTTACCCATTTTCCCTATGGTTTTCATTAGTTCAAGCCCAGGGGAATTTAGATTTTCATGCCTTCTGTTTTAGTTATTTGCCCGTCGTGTTTTTCCTTTTTGGGTTCATCTTCACAACTCGTGGCTCTTCCCTGCTCTTCCATTTGGTTTTAAGAGTGGAGTTTTAGAGATATCTTTTTTCCCCCTTATAAAACACCACTCCCACATTGTTATCTTGCCCTTTCATCTTTTTCTAAACATTTTAAATTATGCCAATAATGTCCCTGACATTCTGTGAGGGGTTAATAAGATGAGGTAACGGTCCGGCAGACGACATTGTGGGGTCAGCAGTATGTGGCCACAGAGCTGGACTTTAAGCAGGTGACTCTAATTGGATAGGTTCTAAGCAGTCTTGGTTATGATTAACAGTGGGTTGCCTTAGTTTAACAGATCTTACATAAGCCCCAATCTGAAGCTCGACACTCAGGTCTACGCTTATGTAAAGGGGGAATCCTTAACAAGTGACTGTTGGGTCCGTTTTCCCTCCTGAGATGAAAGTTGTGTTTGTGTGTTCAGGCACATTCAGGACCCCGCCAGCCAGAGACTGACATGGAACAAGCCACCAAAAAGTGTCCTTGTCATCAAGAAGATACAAGATGCCAGTCTGCTTCAGCCTTTCAAAGAACTCTGCATGTTCCTCACCGAGGTATGACCACATGTTCCCTGACACTCATCTGACTGTAACTTAATTGGCAGTGATTGCGGCTGGGAAGCTGTTAAGGGATCAATGTGCAACCATTGGGTGTGAAGCCATCTTTCATTCAAAGTCCATGCTGTCAGTTGCTAATCTTTTGTGTGTGTGTGTGTGTGTGCTGAAGGTAAAAGACATGCTTGTTTATGTGGAAAAGAAAGTTCTGGAGGACCCAGCCATTTCAGACGATGAAAACTTCGGAGTCATAACTAAGAAATTCTGCACTTTCAGAGACGGTATGAAAACCAGTCATTGTATGAACCCTCTATATACTGTATGTCTATATAAATGGTTAAGATATTTATACGTTTTTATTTTTTATTTCTCAGATCTTGATGACCTCTCCAATCGCGTAGACTTCATCATCTGTCTTGGTGGGGATGGAACTTTGCTGTATGCTTCTTCGCTCTTCCAGGTATTCAACAGTTCTATATTGGCCGCTATTTCAGATGTAGTCTTAATATGAGACTGAAATGCTTTTTTAGTTTTGGTCATTTTTATAGTTTTAGTCGATGACAACTCAAGATATTTTAGTCCAGTGATCATAAGTCATTACTTTTCAGTCCAAATGTTTCCCTCTTTAAACCAGTGTTAATTTTGTCAACTTTTTTTAAATCAAGCCTTTAGATGTCGTCGTTAGTTTTCATTTTATGTAGTTCATCCTCATCATCAGATTATATATACGTTTCAGGTAATCTAATCTTGCCTAAACCAATTATTTTGTCATTTTAGTAAAAACGTATTTCACAAAAAGATTTTGTCTTATGTTTATCGGATGAAGGACACAGGTTAAGTGATTTAGAATGAAGCTTTGTTCTCCTGACTGTTCTCATGAGTGATGCACGTGTCAGTCCCCCCCACCCGGCCCATAACGAGAGCCAATGCACACCGTCCAACATACAAAAATGGGCCATAATCAACCACAACAACACTTCCTACTGTCACTTTAAAAATAGCCGTTGTGTGCTTTCACATTTACTGGTATATCACAACAGTCTTCTGCTTCTTTTCTAGGAGAGTGTTCCACCAGTCATGGCCTTCCACCTGGGCTCCCTGGGTTTCCTGACACCCTTTAAATTTGACACCTACCAGTCTCAGGTCAACCAAATTATTGAAGGTACCTGTTTGTCAGCCTCTGTCTTTGTACAGCATAACCACCCTTGATTTGTTTGCAAAGCATGTGTTGTGGTCCAGTTTCTATATACAAAAGACACTTCGTATATCTGTATATGTGTACTATATAGGTAATGCTGCCATTGTCCTGCGAAGCCGCTTGAAAGTTCGGGTGCTTAAAGAGAACCGGGAGAAGAAGGCCAGAGTGGATGAAAAGAGCATAATCCTGACTAATGGGGACAACGAAAGCAGCCGGAAAGCCGTGCAATATCAGGTAATATCTGCTTACACCAGTTCTTTAGAAAACATAAAAGAACTTGCAGCTGTAAGCAGTCCAACAAAGTGCTGCCGCGAGGGACTAAACTGAGAGATTTATAAACTATCCCTCTATCCCTTTATCCCTCCACACGTAAAATACACCTAGCACTGCAGTTACAAAATGTATGATTACTTTGTGTCAATATAAGTGTGTTAGTGCGCCGGTCACCAGAAAGTGTTCGCTCCCAGGCTCACCCCCTCTCTGGGAAAGCCCCAAAAACCCAGGTGAAGAAAACAAATGCTATCACGTAAAACAAAAACGCAACGCAATGCTGACAATTGCACGGCTCTGTTCGGTGGCATGACTAATGAACATGTTACGGCTGAACACTTTTGCATTAAATGGAGAACCACTTTTGTAACATCGAAAACTTTGGCTTTGGACTCAATATACCTTGCTAACCCACTAATCTCGCTCAGCCATGGGATGCCATTATTTACTCACCTTTCTTCAACCTGATGCCTGTGGGATTTGAACCTGTTTTTAAAGAACTACAGACGTAAACACTGCCATAAGCTCCAGAACAAGAAAAGTTGCTCTGACTGAAGGTATGAGGTTAAATCCCATGATGAGGGGGTGTGTGTCAGACATGATAGCGGTCTCACTGACATCATGTCAGTGCAGGGGTTTATGACAAACATGGTTACCACGTGACTGTGTGTTTCAGGTACTGAACGAGGTGGTGGTGGACCGAGGGCCATCCTCCTATCTCTCCAATGTCGACCTCTTCCTGGATGGACACCTCATTACCACAGTGCAGGGAGACGGTGAGTGGGCCGATCAGCTGTCTTGATGTTCAGCACTCTCTGGGAAAATGTAAATGCTTACATGGAGTCAGGGTTGTTTGCACTCCACAACCACTACCACCATTTAACCAGTCCAGAGTCAGAGAGGGCTGGCTGCTTAGGCTGCCCAGTATTCCCGCTTCCACAACTGAGCGTAACTTTACTGTAAGTAAAACCTGTCTGACAGCCCAAACGAGATTGGGCACGATAGGATAGCAACGTTTAGTCTCTGCACTTGTGGCTGACGTTTCTCTCTCAGCACACAGTGTATTCTGGACAGAAGCTTTAGACATTCATTCAAAAAGAACATATATATATATTTCGGACAATTGTAGCTTGACATCTCAGCAAAGTGTTCGAAGAATATAAAAGATTCCCGTCTATAAAACATTCACTAAATTTAGAAATGAATCATACATACCTTCATGTTGCATACATGTTTTTTCTTTGTCTTGCACGTTGCATGATGTTCTGCTGCTTAATGGTTACACAGAACATTTCAAATGCAATAGATTTGCATGTAATAAATTAACTTGCACTGCGGGTTAATTTGTATATTTACTTGCAATTACTGTACATTTACTAACTATATATATTTTTAAATGTGTTATAGAAGCATCAATTATGCGTTGCAACTATATTGTTCACTGATCACTTCCTGTTAGAATGTTGATGCATAATTTGTCTAAATTAGTGCAGAAATAATTACTTGATTAATTGCAGTAACATATAAGTACACTTGATATTCAATCCATTGTTTAAATCCTTTATCAAGCAAAACACCAAATGTTTCTTGGATCCAGCTTCTCCAGTTTGAGGATTTGCTGCCTTGCCCAGTTTCATATAATTACCTCACTTTTCTGACATGTTATAGATGAAACAATTAGTCTATTAATCAAAATGATCATGAAAATAATTGTTAGTTGCAGCCCAAGTTTAAATATTCCCCATATTTTTTCTTAAACCCCTATAGTGTTGGGGTGAGATTAAAGTACAGGTTGCCAGGAGCGTTTCCTTTACATATAATTTGTTTTTGTGCCATATTTAAGTTTGTTGACAATTTTGGAGATGAGGCTTTTATTAGCCCTTTTCACACTGCACTTACCCCCAGGCTAAGGGAGTTATTAGCCCAGGGCTAAGGAAGTTATTAGCCCCAGGCTAAGGAAGTTATTAGCCCCAGGCTAAGGGATCTGTTAACCCGGGGCTAAGAAAGCATTCACACTAACACAATCCCGGTGGAGCAGTGTAAGCCCCGAGCTTGTGGGGTTATCCCCTAAAACACTACTAAGCCTGGGGCTAAAAGTTACCAGGGTGAAACGGGCTACAGACACTGAACCCAGGGCTAGTAGTGTTGAAAAGGGCCTGTGTGAGAGTGCCTTTACGGGGATGTTAGGCTGTCACCTATTGAGGTGCAGTATTAGTGTCTTAGATGTCATGTTGTGCCTTAACTCGCTGTGTGCTCGTGTCTCTGTGTCCTCTCAGGTGTCATAGTATCGACACCTACAGGAAGTACAGCGTATGCAGTGGCAGCAGGAGCTTCCATGATCCATCCCAACGTCCCAGCCATCATGATCACCCCCATCTGCCCACACTCGCTCTCCTTCAGACCCATCGTGGTGCCTGCCGGGGTGGAGCTCAAGGTATTTACAGTGCACTAAGTGTTTGGGTCAGTCGAAGTTGACGTCAGAAGTCGAGGCCTTTGCCAAGTCTGATGCATCTGATATCCCATTACCGTGCAGTGCTTTTGTAACTACTACTCGCACATTAACTGAAGTTACTGAAGTTTGATTATTTAATGTGTGTGTTCATCCAAAAAGAGACAGAGAGGTTCGGCTAAAAAAGAAAAGAAAACAAGACCATAGTATGTCAGAGGTAAAGAAACTGACCTGTGGAGGAATATCAGTACAAGTTTGTGATTTAAGAATGAGTACATTGAGCACTGAAGGGAAAAAAAACATGTTTTCTCTCAATTGTATAAAAAAAAAAAAATTAATTAAAAACAAGCACACAAAAAACCCTGTTCTTTCTGTGACTTTTGTTTGCGGGTTGTTTTTTTCAGATAATGCTGTCATGTGACGCCAGAAACACAGCCTGGGTGTCATTTGATGGAAGAAAGAGACAGGAGATCTGTCACGGAGACAGGTTAGTGCAGATGCCGAGCTGATCGTTACACACCAGTTATAAACAGCGAACACACACAGACAATAAGAGGGCTTAACGAAGCCCAGACACTCTGTGTGGATAAGACTTCTCCCAGCAGCTGCCTCCACACAGACATGCTTTGTTCCATGCGTCTCAATGTGCTCAATGCGCTTGAGGCCAGCAGTGTCCTGTGTGCCAGATCCAGGTCCTTACTTCATGTAACTGATAAAGATAATGATAGAGATAATAACCTTCCTGGTACTTTTTGAGTCACTTGAGTGACTTGAGCCTTCTTAAACAAATGCCCATTGTTGCTTTAGAAGGAAGTTGCGGTGCTGCATCTGATGGCAACACCTCCTCTTTTTGCTTTCCTGATTGCAAGTACTTTTCTTTCCTCATTCGGCCTGCAGCCATTGTGATACAAAACCTTTTCTGATGTTTTTTTTTCTTTCCCTGTTCCAGTATTACAATCACTACTTCCTGCTTCCCCGTTCCATCCATCTGTTTCCGGGACCCGGTCAATGATTGGTTCGAGAGCCTGGCCCAGTGTTTACACTGGAACGTGAGGAAGAAGCAGAACTACCTCAGCTCAGAGGACGAGGAGTTCTGAAGCATCTTTTACATCTCCTCAGAAGACTCAAGGACTCCTTCCTCTTGGTTATAGCTTGACCATGCTCTGTGCCATTTTGTCTTTGATGGATAAAAGACATAACTGTTTAGGTTTTGGCAAACTCCATTCAAAAACATCTGTCAGATCAATGTTGCCCTTCATATGTCTTAACATTGTTCAATAGTAATATTCCAAGTCTTGGGCCAAACCGCTCTTTTGCTGCGGTTCTCCATATTGTATTTTGCTGGACTAAATGTGTGGAAATAAGAGGCAAACTATAAAAAAAACACAAAGTGTTCAATTAAATTAAATAAGTTATTAAAATAAATACATTAACCAGGCAATTAACATAACTATGTGAAATGGAGTCTCTCTATCTATATAGTCTGTTTAGTTTTTTTAAGAGTCTGGTGAGTGGCTGGAAGCACGTTATTAGCTCAAAGGGGACGAGGCGGAGACTGGTGACAACTCAACTTAAATAGCGACAGTTTCAAATAAATTGTCATATAGAAAACTGCTAATATTACATAAAGACTGGCTTTAGACCCTAACTCATTTTAAAATAAAAATTGTATAATGAATAAATTAAATTTAAAAAAAGAAAATTATGAAGTCATATTTCATTAAAAAAAAGTTTAGTTTAAATAATTGATCAAATGTGTCACAATTTATTGGACACTGAGTTTCCATAGAAAACAAATCTGAATGGTGAGATTTATCAAACTCACTAATGCTACTCAGAGAACAAGTTACAAGGGTTACACAAGTAACATACCTAAATTTGTATGTCAGGGGTACGCAGTATTAATGAGTCTGTAGAACACCCAGAAGTTATTATATCATGTTCTTATGTGTATGCATGTTAAAATGGTGGACTTTGAATGGAGTTTGGCCTCACTATTGTTTCAGGACTATGTCCTTTCCTTCTGTGTGCTGTGTAAAGCGGCTATTTGAAGTCAAAAAGCAGTTTGTTGAGAAAGTAATCAGGAAAAGGCAAGGTTTGGGATGAACTCTGACTAAAACTCTGAGGGTTAGTTGTGGATAGCAGTTGTTGCAATACTCTTTGATGGTCTGTTTGAGCACTTTCAAGTCTTTAAGACAGATGGCAGGGACACATCTACTACTTTTATAAACAACAGAAGCTAGTTCTTTTAGTAGCGGTAAAGGGTCAATTGGGTTTTATCTGAACGATTTAAAAATATATATATATATATCTGTTAAGTCAAAATTTTAATTCTGGTAATCAAATCAGGAAAAACTGATGACGTTAACGTCATGAATGCATGACAAATGTTGTCTTACGCAATTGCTAGAGGCACCTTGGGGAAGAGCATATTTACAGTACATCTACTTGGCAATAGGGGCCCAACTATTCAGACTGTGCCTTAAAGACTGGTATCATTAATGTATAGAAACGTAATTTTTCAAGGATTACATCATGGTGATGATGTAATCATACACTTGCACAAATGTGTGATTTGTGCATTTTGATTATAACCACATGTTGACTGGTGTCTTTGCTGTCTGCAGTGCATGACACTTGACTAATTGAGTTATGTAGAATTTGTCACATAGTCTCTGTTCTGTAGTCGGTGCATTGGATGACATGCCAAGAATGCGAGGAGGGGACATTCAAAGAGACCACAGTTCAAATCTCTTCAGTGTCTTTTTATCGTCTTGTTTTTTTTAAATGTCGTCTAAGCCATAGCGGAACCCTTTGTAGGTTAAACAGACCGATATCTGTGGGCTGCGGGTGACGTAATGCTCTGTGTAGGGTGAGGAATTAAATTTTTTAGACTTGTCAGTTTGCCACTGCAAAGTCTTGCTGAATGTGGCCTTCCTTGCATAAATGTTCAGATAATAATGTCTAGATGTTATTTACATTATGAATTGATTTAACAAACTGTGTAAGGGTGAAAACATGAATGGTGGTGTACTGAAGTGGACCAACTAAGCTCTAAAAGGCAATCATTCCTTTACTAGTATGTGTAAATATGTGATGCTTGAATAAGATGTATTTTGTAAAGTATATGTTTATTAACCCGTTTACAATGTATCATTGCTGAAAATAAATCTATTTGATACTTTTTTACATTAATACCTCCTTCAGTTAATTTTTTTTTGTTGATGAAAAGTGTTGTAGCAGTTCTGATTCTCTAACTCTGTGTTCAACAGCTTGTTATTGGTCAGAAGTACTTGTACATTTAAAAAGAGCCAAAGCTTATTCCAAATCAATTCCAAGACAACTCAGTCTAATTTTCAGATGTATTCACATGTTGTTTGTTTCCAATGTTGGTCTGAACTGGTAAGTCCCAGTAATCAGCAGTTCTGCAAAAGGCCCAGGCTGCCACTTCTCTTTTCTGTGAAGCATTGTCAACTCTTCTTTCAAAGTGCTTTTCACTTTTGTAACTCTGACTTTTGTATCGGTAAGTTTGTTAATGTTCCTGATAAGAATCTTGCGGTTTCTTTTTCCAGACCACCTTAATAAACGGAAAGCTCATGTAACCAGGAAGTGTGTCAATGCAATTTGTCTGCAATATCCACTAAAAATTTAAAAAATAGTTACCTGGATATAGCTCCAGTTCTGTGAGACATAGGTAATGGAGGATGCATCCCAAAAAAAATCCCTCTCCTCCTTCTTATTGAGCAACAATTCAAAACATCAATCTTGTTTTGATATTTTATTAAGAACCTTGAATTAAAAAAAGACTTGAAGTGCATTAAGGTGCGAAAGAGAAAGATGAAAATCAAGTTACCCAAAGAGTTTCAATCGATTACAATTTCAAAAAGCAAAGTCCTTTAACATTGAATGTAATTTACAGGGAGAAAACCTTTAAGATTAAAGCTTCTATTGAAATGGAGGATGTTGGCCACTTAAAAAGGAAACAAATTAAAAACCATCATGAATTCAACCTACAAAAGGCATTTGATGTAATTTCAGTTGTGATGCTTTACATCCTGGAAATAGACACACTGACAAAGGAGTGTTAGTTTGAATAAAAACCAATACATTATAAAGCACTTAAAGCAAAAATTAGGAAGTCAGATGACTGATAGGTGTAGTTGATGTTGAAAAGAAATATTAACTTCACAGTGAGCAGCTTTGTTAGGCCCACAGCATGCAGCTTTGTCCTTGGTCCATGCCCACTGGAACAAGTGTATCACTTGCTGGGTGCAAACACTGCAAACAAAAATACATTTAGGTGTTCTGCCGCTTTTTAGCCCACATAAACACGGTTAAGGTCAACACCGTCGGTAAAAGGTTTCTGAGATACAGGGATGTAATTAAGACAATGTAAAGAGGAAAGTAGTTTAGGATATTTAGAAATCTGCATTAACAAGATTAGTTAATATTCTGCCAATGTAGCATTTATTTGGCATTTTGCTCAGAGTAATGTGTGAAGGACTAAAACCAAGAAAAGAAAAAGCAGTGACATCAGACAGTATACTCACTCCTCTCCCTCAGGCCTTGGCCGAAGCTGTGCACCAGTCTGATGAGGCCCCAGAATAAAACCACTTTAATCACCAGTGAAATCAAAGCTCCGGTGATGGCAGCGGCCTCCAGGGTGTACGTGCTGTCCTCGAACCATTTCAACACTACCTGTAATTAAAGCAAATCATTGTTTTCCTGCAGTGATCCATTTCTGAATGTACACGAATGATTTACATGTGATGCCAGAATTGTATAACAGCAACAGATAATATACTTTAAGGACCCTTTGGGGAAACCTCTACTACTTTGAATCGATCTAATCACATTGGTGGTAAAATAGTCCCTAACATACTGTCTCTCCTGTTTGAGCGATGTTTGATTAAAAACTACAGTGTCTAGCTCTATTATGAATTTAGTGAGCCTATTTCTTTTAGTAAAGCTATATATTTGCAAATGTTTTTTTAGGAAAAACGTCTCAAAATGACCAAATGTCATCCATCAATCAGTATTTGTAAAAGCTTTTTGTACTGACACAGATTCAGAGAGGATGAAATACTTAATCTAAGTGAAAACTCATTGTCAGCTCACCGTGTAAACCAGATAAACAAAGAAGGCTAGTTGAAGAAGATTCAGCATCATGAAGACCCAAACTAAGTTCTTGGCTTCCTTTAAAACCTGAAAAACAACAAGAAGTTACGACCACCAACTGCTTGGATACCACCACGTGTGTTCTTGATGGTTTATGGAATGCATCCTGTATGATATTTAAGTTTATGGTCCCTTTGTGTGAAGAGCAGTGCTACCAGTGAAGATGATGGACGAAGAGCACTTACTGCAACCGCCCCAACTGTGGCGGTCAGGCAGGCCCACACCACTCCGACGCCCAGGATGATGGGTGGGCTATTGGGAGCAGACATAGCCAAGTCCGACGTTGTGATCACGATACACAGACACAACTGAAACAAACCAACAACAACAGCATGTTAGTATTAAAGAAGTAGATCATTTGAAGTGGTATTGTAGGTATTGTATAGTTGTATGGTATTGTAGGTTGAAAAGAGTAATACAAAAGTCATAGTATATCGAAAAAAGTAGTATGAATAAAAAAAAGTAAAAGAAAATTTTAATAACATGTTGAAAAAAGTCATAAAAACTAAAGTATAAACGTAGTATAGTATGTTGAAAAATTTCATGAAAATGTCATTGTATAATATGTTGAAAAAATCATAAAAATGTCATAGTATAGTATGTCCAAAAAATTTATAAAAAGTATAGTATGTTGTAAATTGTCTTAGTATAGTATGTAAAAAAAAGTCATAAAACGTATAGTATGTTGTGAAATGTCATAGTAAACATATGATGAAAAAAGTCCTAGTATAGTATGTCGGAAAAATCATGAAAATGTCATAGTATAGTATGTCCAAAAAAGTCATACAAACTATGATATGTTGTAAAATGTCTCAGTATAGTATGTCAAAAAAAGTCATAAAACGTAAAGTATGTTGTAAAAATGTCATAAAAGATATATGAAAAAAGACATATTATAGTATGTCAAAAAAATCATGAAAAATCATAAAAATGTCATAGTATAGTATGTCAAAAAAAGTCATAAAAAGTATAGTATGTTGTAAAATGTCATACTAAAGATGTGATGAAAAAGG
>NC_048413.1:21487657-21575919 GCF_013103735.1 Etheostoma cragini
AAGTAATGAAAAGTATAGTATGTTGTAAAATGTCATAAAGATATGAAGAAAAAAGGCATAGTATAGTATGTCGAATAATTCATTAAAAAGTCATAAAAATGTCATAGTATAGTATGTCAAAAAAAGTCATAAAAAGTATAGTATGTTGTAAAATTTTATATTAAAGATATGATGAAAAAGGTCATAGTATGTGGCAAAAATCATGAAAAATCATAAAAATG
Organism: Etheostoma cragini; assembly: GCF_013103735.1. Classification (NCBI taxonomy): domain Eukaryota; kingdom Metazoa; phylum Chordata; class Actinopteri; order Perciformes; family Percidae; genus Etheostoma; species Etheostoma cragini. Next base: position 21,487,879 of record NC_048413.1, read on the forward strand.
TCATAGTATAGTATGTCAAAGAATGTCATAAAAACTATGGTATGTTTTAAAATGTCTCAGTACAGTATGTCAAAAAAGTTATAAAACGTATAGTATGTTGTGAAATTTCATAGTAAAGATATGATGAAAAAGTCATAGTATAGTATGTCGGAAAAATCATGAAAATGTCATAGTATAGTATGTCCAAAAAAGTCATAAAAAGTATAGTATGTTGTAAAATGTCATAAAAGATATGATGAAAAAAGACATAGTATAGTATGTCAAAATAATCATGAAAAACTTTAAAATGTCATAGTATAGTATGTTGAAAAAAGGCATGAAAATGTCATAGTATAATACATCGCAAAAAGTAAAAATAGGCATAGCGGAAAATATCGACATACTATGCATCTATACTATACATACTAGGCATGGTGGAAAATGAAAAAAGGCATAGTATAGTGTGTCGAATAAATCATAAAAAAATCATAAAAAATGTCATAGTATAGTATGTCCAAAAAAGTCATAAAAAGTATAGTATGTTGTAAAATGTCATAAAAGATATGATGAAAAAAGGCATAGTATAGTGTGTCGAAAAAGATCATGAAAATGTCATAGTACAGTACATCGAAAAAAGTCATAAAAAGTGTAGTATGTTGTAAAATGTCTTAGTATAGTATATCAAAAAAGTCATGAAATGTATAGTATGTTGTGAAATGTCATAGCAAACAAATAATGAAAAAAGTCATGGTATAGTATGTTGAAAAAAACATGAAAATGTCATAGTATAGTATGTTGTAAAATGTCTTAGTATAGCATGTAAAAAAATGTTATAAAACTTATAGTATGTTGGAAATGTCAGAGAAGATATGATGAAAAAAGGCATAGTATAGTATGTCGAATAAATCATGAAAAATCATAAAAATGTCATAGTATAGTATGTCAAAAAAAGTCATAAAAAATATAGTATGTTGTAATATGTCATAGTAAAGATATGAAGAAAAAGACATAGTATAGTATGTCGGAAAAATCATGAAAATGTCAGTATAGTATGTAAAAAAAAGTCATAAAACGTATAGTATGTTTGAAATGTCATAGTAAAGATATGATGAAAAAAGTCATAGTATAGTATGTCGGAAAAATCATGAAAATGTCATAGTATAATATGTCCAAAAAAGTAATGAAAAGTATAGTATGTTGTAAAATGTCATAAAGATATGAAGAAAAAAGGCATAGTATAGTATGTCAAATAAATCATGAAAAATCATAAAAATGTCATAGTATAGTATGTCAAAAAAAGTCATAAAAAATATAGTATGTTGTAAAATGTCATACTAAAGATATGATGAAAAAGGTCATAGTATGTTGCAAAAATCATGAAAAATCATAAAAATGTCATAGTATAGTATGTCAAAGAAAGTCATAAAAACTATTGTAGGTTGTAAAATGTCTCAGTACAGTATGTCAAAAAAGTCATAAAAAGTATAGTATGTTGTAAAATGTCATTGTAGAGTATGTTGAAAAAGGTCATAAAAATGTCAGTGTCAAAAAAAGTTATAAAGAGTTATATTATAGTATGTCTCAAAAAGTCATAGTATAGTATGTTGAAAAAGACATAGCATAGTACGTAAAAAAAAGTTATAAAAAGGCATAGTATAGCATGTCGAAAAAGTCATAAATATGTCATAGTATAGTATGTCGAAAAAAGTCATGAAAATCTAAAGATACGATGAAAAAGGTCATAGAATGTTAAAAAAATTATGAAAAATCATAAAAATGCCATAGTATAGTATGTTGAAAAAAGTAATAAAAAGTATAGTATGTTGTAAAATGTCATACTAAAGATATGATGAAAAAAGTCATAGTATGTTGAAATAATCATGATAAATCATAAAAAATGTCATGGTATAGTATGTCAAAAACGGTCTTAAAAACGTCATAGTATAGTATGTCATAAAAAGTAATAAAAAGTCATATTATAGTATTTTGCAAAAAGTCATAGTATAGTATGTTGAAAAAGACATAGTCTGTTGAAATAATCATGATAAATCATAAAAACTATGGTATGTGATAAAATGTCTCTGTATAGTATGTCAAAAAAGTCATAAAACTTAAAGTATGTTGTAAAATGTCATAAAAGATATATGAAAAAAGACATAGTATAGTATGTCAAAAAAATCATGAAAAATCATAAAAATGTCATAGTATAGTATGTCAAAAAACGTCATAAAAATGTCAGAGTATAGTATGTCAAAAAAAGTTATAAAAAGGCATAGTATTGCATGTCGAAAAAGTCATGAAAATGTCGAAGTATGTCGAAAAAAGTCATAAAAAGTATTGTGTGTTTTAAAATGTCATACTAAAGATACAATGAAAAAGGTCATAGAATGTTGAAAAAATCATGAAAAATCATAAAAATGCCATGGTATAGTATGTCGAAAAAATTCATTAAAATTATAGTATGTTGTAAAATGTCATAGTATGTCAAAAAAAGTCATCAAAAGTATAGTATGTTGTAAAATGTGATAGTATAGTATGTCAAAAAAGTAATAACAATGTCTTAGTATAGTATGTCGAAAAAAAAGTAATAAAAAATTCATATTATGATATGTCGCAAAAAGTCCTAGTATAGTATATGGTAAAATGTCATAGTATAGTATGTCAAAAAAAGTCATAAAATGTATAGTGTGCTGTAAAATGTCATAATAAAGATATGATGAAAAAGGTCATAGTATTTATAAAAAATCAAGAAAAATCATAAAAATGTCATAGTATAGTATGTCGAAAAATGTCATTAAAAGAACATTATGTTGTAAAAGGTCATAGAAAAAAAACAAGGCGACAGACACTGATTTAAACCACAAAACCCACTTTAAGGGTTGCAGAAAGCCCTGACCTGAACCATCCCTGGCTCTCCTACACATTGCCTACTGCACTTCTCTTATGTGCCGATGCAAATTTATGTGCATATTTTGTATTATGTGGTCACCATATGTGCTTTATTCTAAATGGAAACACTCCATTGTGCAACTCGAGCTGTCACGCCACAAGAAACTTGCTCAACTGCAATTTTCTCTCAGAAGAATCCGATCACATCAATACACATTCTGTTTTATGTATGAAGTTTCCTACAATCTTTGTTTCCAGACAATTTTTTGACATATGTCAAAAAAAGTAAAAAAAATGTTATAGTATAGTATGTAAAAAAAAAAGTTATAAAAAGTAATATATAGTATGTAGCAAAAAGTCATAGTATAGTATGTTGCAAAAAGACATAGTATAGCATGTAGAAAAAAATTATTAAAAGTCATATTATAGTATGTTACAAAAAGTCATGATATGGCATGTCGAAAAAGTCATGAAAATGTCATAGTATAGTATGTTGAAAAAAGTCATAAAAGTATAGTATGTTGTAAAATGTCTTAGTATAGTATGTCAAAAAATCATAAAAAGTATAGCATGTTGTAAAATCGATTTTTTCAAAGTCATGGTTTGTTGTAAAAATTAAACAATCAAAAAGTCACATTATAGTATGTCCTAAGAAATTAAGTCTGCATTGTGGAAGTTGTCTTTGACACATTTTGTATAAAGAAATGCACATGAACCTGAGCCTGAAGATCAAAGGTCACCATGGAGAAACACAGGTTGAGCAGAAAGTATTGCTCCTGGAGGCTCTCCAAGGCCCCGCCCACACGGAATGCCATCATGTTGGGCTTCTGGATGAGCAGCGTGGTGCAGAAGACATGGATCACGCCAAGACACATAATGCACACGAAGCGAACCTGCAACGCAAAAAGATCACAACCAGATAATACATTTTAATTGATGTTAGATTTTACATAAACAACATCCTTTATACAATCCTGATGAGTGATGTAAGTGTTGCCAAAATGATGATACTGAATACTAAAACTAATGTAGTTTTTCAGGTATTTTATCATAAATCCAAGTGATGGATAAATTGGATAATTGAAATTGGATGGATTGGATAAAGTGCTGCCACAAGAGCATTTGCAGAGTGTTTCCTGCAAGGTGGTAAAGGGACGGGGTCACTAACTACAATATATGTCATGGAGAGTTCAGGTCACAGATCAGCAAACCTTTTACTGAACAGTAGAAACTAGCCAGTGATGCAGCAGCTAGCTGTAGATTTAAACATGATAAACATAACTTTAAAAAAAATAAGAAATGACTACAAATAGATTAAAATGTAATGACTTTGCATCAACTAAAACGATGACGAGTAGGTGTTGGTATTGGCAGTGGTAGAAGAGGTACTCAAAACATTTCTTCTGAAGTAAAACTATTTACTATTAATAGTAAAATTATTAATATCGCACATCCTGCAACTAATTTTCAATTTGCAAATTGACTTAATGTAGTTAAACGATAGTTTAATGAATAACAATGCATCATATTTTAAATGTGATACTTTATGAGTAAAATGTGAATCTGCAACAAAACCAGTAGCATTTCTCTGTGTGGTAAATTAAGTAGTACAATGTTTTGATGTGATGGGTGATGGGTGAAGTACACAGTCAGTATATAGTATACAGTTGGGCTGCATTGGGGACCTTCTTTAAGTTATTTTTGGGTGCAGTGGTTCTGGAGAAAGCTGCAACAGGAGGCCAATCAATCTGTTAGTTCTTAACAGGCACATTATGAACGGGGCCGCCTTAGTTATTCTAACTAGAGAAAGACAAATCTAAATGACAGAGGTGTTTTCACCTTTTGCATAAGCCAAATCTGTTTCTCACAATTTACCATCAGTTAATTTTCCCTATATGAAGACAAACATTAGATGTAGATAACTCAGCATCAGCAAACAGCAGCAGCAATGATATGCAGTCATGTGACTGATACAGTATGTACAATAGTGATATCCAGTGGTGGAAGATAAGATTAAATTAAATACTTTTTCATTTATTTTTTAAAATAATTTTTTCACTTTATTTTAGAGTGACAGTGGATGGACGGGAAAGGTGGGAGAGAGATAGGGAAGGAAATGCAGCAAAGGGCCGCAGGTCAGATTGGAACCTAGGCCACTGCAAAGGACTCAACCTACATGGGGCGCACGCTCTTACTGGGTGAACAAGCAGAGCTTAAAGTATTGGAGGAAGACTAATTGGAATTTTAAATAATTACTACCACATTCACCTGATAGATGTGGCAGATTCAGAATTTACTCAAAAAGTATCACTATTAAAATTTGGAGTAATCACAGACGTTTGCCTTATGGACTGATGGCGGTGCGCCATGTGCCACCCAATGTGTACCCAGGAAACCAAGGATGAAGTAAAGATATTTCAAACACACACACACACACACACACACACACACACAAACACACACACACACACACATATATAGAGGCTTCCCAACTTATTAGATAGATGATCATTCATCATAAAACTGTCTTGGTGTAGTGTTTTCTCAGTGAGGCCAGTAGAGGGCGACCTACCAGTAGCTCCTGCTTGCTCTTTGACCCCAGCACAGAGAAGTTGACCACAGATCGAATCATCACCCCCAACACGCTGAGCACAAACACCACCAGCTCCTGTCTGTTCTCCTGCATCACACCCCGACTGATGTAGTAGATGCAGAACACTGCGGGGGACAGACCATACAATACTCACATACAATACTAGTCACTTCATTACAGTAATGTATTTTTTGAATAGATACACTTTCACATTTTACTCTTTTACATGTACTTTTTTTAATTTTATTAATGCTCACACAATCCATCATCTCCCGTATGTCGGACTGTAAAGCCCTTATGATGCACTGTCAATTGATATTTTATACTTTTATAAAAAAACGTTTATAATTTTAGGGATGCACCATTCTTATACAGATGTTGGATATCAGGCCGATACTGACTCAAATAGCTGGATCGTGTATTGGTGACCATGGGCCGATGTGTTTCATCCAATTCTGTATTATTTAAATAATAAACAAAAATTCAGAACATTTATATCTGCAGGGTAGCTTGACTCAGTCAGGAGTTACGCATGTCTAGTAATCGGTGTATGAATGTGTGTATGACTATGTGTGTGAATGTGTGTGTGAATGTTGGCATGTGTTGTAAAGCACTTTGAGAGGTCAGTAGACTATAAACGAGCTATATAAATGCAGTCCATCTACCAAATATATTTATTTGTTACATTTTGTTTTACAAAATTAGGAAAGCATTTTTTTTAAAGCAAGTCTAATGAAGGAATGAGCCCTGTCACTTCCACACAGTGAGGCATACAGCTTATTAATTAAACACTAGTATTGGATCAGTACTCGTTATTGGACAATACTCAAATCCCAGATATCGTATGGAAACTGAATAAGTTGGATGGGTACTTACCTACTTATTATGGTCCTGTTACTGATCTTTTTACCATTTTAGTGTATAAAATGTCATTAACAATAACTAGAGGTAATAAGAAGTACAAATACTTTGTTACATTACTTAAGTAGAAATTTTGGGTATCTATACTTTACTGGAGTAATTCTTTTACAGCAGACTTTTTACTTCTACTACTTGCATTTTCAAGCAATTAGCTGGACCTTCTACTCCTCACATTTTAAAAATAGCTTTGTTACTTTTATTTCAGTTCAACTTGTTTTCATTCCGGCTTGTGATCGTTCAAAAAAAACACAAAAAAAAACTAAAAACTAAAACTAAAACCTAAAAGTAAAAAGATTGAGTTGATACTTGAGTTGATATTTTATTTGAAGGTTTCTTAACTTAGTCTGATCATCAGCAACAAACGATTAATCTAAAAAGATAATTGGCAGATTGAACAATAAGGAAAATAATTGTTAGTTGTAAACCTAATATATTGACAGTTGTGGCTATATAGGTTTAACGGTAGAATGATGGAAGTGATTCAGCAGCAAAACCATTATTAAGAAAAGTAAAATACTGTAAATAAAAAAGAAATAAAGATCCATACAGACACGTTGTTAAAAGATAAAGCTTCAGCAGATGGCTTTTTTCTGTCTGTAGGAGATAAGAGCAGTGAAACTATCTGGGGGAAATGCAAGGTTAAAGCCATTGCATTCATTTCTTCCACAGTTTCATCACATGATTACATCAGAAAAACTTCTTCTTTTTGCAAACAGTGTGACAGGCTGATAATCGGATGTGGTATTAGATGGACTTGCAAAGACACTGGCACTACATGGCTGTCTGCTTTTTAGTGAAGTGATTTTACTCACAGATTCCAACCAACTGGATGAGAGACACAGTGAAGTTGTCCACATCGTATATATCTGTGTCCATGTGCTGCTTGTAGATGCTGAACAGGGTGAGGCCGAGCAGCGCCAGAAGAGACGCTATGGTGAAGCAGAAGTAGAGCTTGAGCAGACATGACAGCTCCGACCATGGCTTTATCTGCAGGAGGGTGGAGATGGACAGGACAAAGAATGTGAAACAACCTGCGATAAAGACAACACTTAGATTGGTAGTCTGCAAGTCAAATATGACAATATAAACACAGCTGGGCAATATGGAAAAAATCAAATTTTGTTTATATATATATATATATATATATATATATATATATATATATATATATATATATATAACATGATTATTGGTTCTTTCATAAAATATTAACACAATGAGATTTGGGATAAATAATCACCAATTATGCGGATACAATGACTAAGTGTGTTAAGGCATATAATAAAACAACAAGCAAGTCTGGTAAGTTCAGAAAATTACATCATTTTACTTGCAACCAGTAAAAGACAACACTCGTGTCATATCACAATATTGAGATATCCAAAATTTAAGACAATAACTAGCCTCACATATTGGTCTAGATAATGGTCTCGATATATTGCCCAGCCCTAGGCAGGGCTGAGAGATTACTGGAACATAGTTATTCAATAGTTTGAAATTAATTTAATGATTATTTAGATGACATCTGAGCCTTTCATCACACCCACAGAACTGAAAACTGACCTAACTTCTACTTTCTAGACTCATGTTCTAGTTTAATTTCTAAAAAGATTATTTTTTGGGCCTTTATTTGACAGGACAGCTAAAGAGATAAAAGGGGAGAATGACACGTAGCAGTGGTCCACAGGTCAGAGTCAAACACGGGCCCACTGCGTTGAAGAGTAAACTTCTACATTTGAGTGGCTGCTCTACCAACTGAGCTATCCGGACGCTGTTAGCGTTTTTTCTGCTGCGGCAGCTCACCGGTCCACATGGTGTCGGGATCAGTTCCTGGTGTCTCGGCCTTAGGTTTGGCGACAGAAGGTCTGGGTCCTCATGTGGTTGCCCAGAAATCTGGTTACCCAACAAAGGACTGCAGTGTAAAAAAAAAAGAAGTTCAGTTTTAACTTTAATGCATCAGGACTAAATGATCGTGTTGATCATACAGACGAGGGCAGACTTTTGGAAATATAATAGAGAATATGTGTAATGAAAAGTTATACTGCATGTCAGCAAACATAAATAACTTGTGGAGTAACTTTTAATTTTTTCTTTTAATAAATATTTTTGTCAAGTACTATGGCCACTGATTAATAGACTGTGAATAGAGATATTAAAATACAAATCTTTAATAAATAACGAAGCAAAGCAACAAACAGCAAGCACAGGATAGTGCACAAGCAAAGGGAAAAGAAAAAGAAATATGCCAGTATGTAGTATAGAAATAGTCCAGAATGAGCATACCAAGAAGATATGTTAAGCCTTATTTACGGCAGACAGTTTGAGTTATAGTAGGAAAAGCACAGAATGTTAAAATTAACAAAGGCTTTGTTCTAATAAAATGTCCCAATAAGTGATTTGAGCAGTTGACAGTGATCATTAATTTCATAATTTACACCTGTGTGCTTCCTACTTTAACAAGTCTTCTGAAAAAAGGGCTTTGAAGAAGCACTCAAATAATGAAATAAGAAACTATGATGTACTTTTAAAACAGCTTGTTTAGTGATCACAAGCCATCCTAACACAGAATTAAATGGACCTGGTAAAAGTAAGTAAACATATAAGTTCAAAGTGTTTTACAAGTCAATAAAACAGAGCAAGAGACAAACCAAGTCAATAAAACAGAGCAAGAGACAAACCAAGCCAATAAAACAGAGCAAGAGACAAACCAACACAGGTTATGTAACGTAAATGGACTGTTCTTATATACAGCTTGGAACCATTCACAGCTGAGGCTGCTGTACAAGGGGCCACCAGATAATCACTCACACACCAATGGTGCAGCAACTCTGGGAACAGTGTCTTGTCTTAGGAGACTTCCACATAGAACTGAAAGACTAGGGATCAAACCACCAACCATTTAACTGGCAGGCGACCGCTCTAGTACTGAGCCACAGCCGCTCTGTGTGTCTACACAAAAAGAATTCCAGGCACCATTTAAGCCCACAACACTGACTGACCCAGTGCCTATAGAAGGGGCCTCAACAAAGTCAAAAGATAAAAATCAGTGTGTAGGTTGAGACCCGCTCTACTCATTTACTATATATCTTGAAGGGAGGAAGTGTTATTTTATCTCTACTAAAATCTATGATAATCTCTTTGGTTTGTTGTAGGCTGTAGCCTACATTGTAATCGAAGACTGGTCAGGAGAACCCTGAAACATATATCCTGCTGTGAACGCTGGGAATGTGGAGCTACACAAGAGTCAACTTTCCCATCAATGATCAGTAAGGGTGGTGATGGTGCAGTGGTTATGACACACACACACCGTTGGTGTGGGAGACTCAATTCCTACAGCCAGACATCAACCAACCTATGTGTTCCTGAGTAGAACACTTAATCCCTAGCTGCTCCATACATATGTAATATGCAATTATAAGTTGCTTTGGATGAAACGTGACATGTAATAGAACCTGTTTGGGTATGTGAATAGTAAGTAATGACTGTAAAAAATGTGGTGATTAAAAGACTTTAGATCTTTAAAGGTTTTGAATTTAATTTCAATAATTTACTTGAATTAGATACATTGTATAATTGCTTTATGTTTCAGCACTTTTGAGATCAGCTTTGTGGATTTTATCACATTAATGGGTTTTTGTGTAAAACCAATTTGAAAATATATATGAAACGATCAAACACACATAAATTCGTTTTAAAAATTGAAAAGTATCATACACATTGTTACAACGCATTAAATACACGCAACCAGACATCAACAGATCCTATATATCAATCAGAATATGGGTGGTGCTTTATTTTTCTCTGTAGTATAGCTATATATAGCTAAGGTAACATCATTTCATCTTTGACATTCTACTGTTTTCTCTCTCTTTTGTGTATGAAAAACTGACTTGTACATGTGTCGCCGCATCTTTGTCTACTTTCTGTTTTACAGCAGTAATGTGGCATTTTAATAGAATAACAGACAGTCAAAAGTGAGATGAGGTATTCAATACATATAACCTGTTGTTTCATAAAACGTTAACAACGGGTTTCACGAGTGGTGGGTGCTGTAACCTGGGCTGTAACCAGGGTAGCATCTAGCCTTAACAACGTTACGAGATCTGAACGACCGATTAGCACAATAGCACAACTGTAAATGAGAAGTATACAAACTTCTTTAGTGACCTTATCTCTTCCATTTCCTTGTGCAGCAGCCTGTTGGACCCTGAGCTTACATTCCTGCGACCTTTTGCTTTCTGCACCTCCAGTTGATAGAACTTTAGTTTCACATTTGGCATATAAACAGGATCAGGAAGCACAAGCCTGTGTTGGGGGAGATGCTAGATCGGATCTACTCCACTCTTTATTGACGTCAAAGGACGTTCCTCGTAGCCCGTCTTATTCTGCCTCTGTTTGGTTTACCCTGGTACTCATACCCTAACCCAAACCAATCCCCACTATTCATGCTCAACCTTAACCGAATATACGGTATACTTTCTTGACCGTCTCCGTCGACCAGTCTAGCAGATCCAATTTAGGACTGTTATACTTCTTCTTCTGCTGCTGCTCTGACATACATTTCTTCTTCGTCTTTTCTGTTTGGCTGCTGCCCCCTGGAAGACAACAATTCATAACCTATCATACTAACGGAGTTATGCTGTATTGTGTCTGCAATATAAACTTGAATGTGTTGTTGAATGTGCGTTGGAATAATCATCTAGTAAAATGATTGTCAACATAGCCTTATAATTTGTCTAATCTTAACTATCTTCTGAATGAATCGTGTTCACGTGGCTGTGGGTTTCTACAGTTACAAGTCAACCATCACTGTAGTTAAATAACATAGCCTACAGTGAAACAAGATATGATGATGATATCTTCTATTCACCCTGTGTAACAAGCTATAAATCTTCTGTGTCTCTCTGTGGTGGCGGAGCTTTGTCAAGTAGGCTAGGAGAAAATACCCCTGAAGTCATCATTGGAGATGCCAAGTTATTATTGGACAACCTGCATTATAAACCAGGGGCATTGAGTTTGAGACTGCGTTATGGGGACGGACGTTAATTCCAACGTTTTTTGGAGCTGGACCCATCAAGATATATTCTGCTAGTGTTCGGTGCCCTGCAGTGGTCACAGTGGTAAACTACAACTGCTCAACAGTATGCACTAGGCCTATTAATATTGGCATAACTAAATATAATAAAAGCATTAAAATAGTATTAAAACATCGTTAAATCAAATATCAGCAGTACAAATTGTTTCAATATAATTTTAATTAATGGAAAATAAAAACCGCAACATCTGTGGGCCTATTCAACAAGTTTAACGAGAGTTCAGGTTTAAACGAGCCATTGGAGTTGATCCCAGTGATCTGTGTAAATAATCTCAGCGATAAAATAAATAATTAGTTAAGGAAATTAACCCTCACATTTAATAGATAATGTTCATTTCCCATCAATTGCGGATTGCTTTTTCCAAATCTGGTAAAAACAGCATATTTTAACTTCTACGAACACATTGACCCACGGTTATTTTGAAGAAGACATAATTTAAGATCTTTGTTTAGTGGCAGATGAATCAAGTTAAAATTAGTTTTACCGGACACGCAGCGATTGTAACATATAAAATAAAAGCATATGCTAAACTATATATAATGTTATTCTATAAATAGAGGTCAAATAGCTACGACCTGTGATTAGAAATACATATCTAAACATGTTTAAAGGGAAAATTGCTATAAAACGAGTCAATAAATTAGCTAGCACCAATCTATATACGGGAATAGAGATTTTATTTTGAAGGTTTTTAATTGTGTTGTTTTTCAGGCCAGCCTGACACTGAGCTCTATTGTTGTTAGCGGCGACGTCTCGCCGTCAGGTGCACAGATGAGTAACTCCAGACACGTTCGTTTGGGTGTAGTCTAATTTAACACTCCCTCGTGTGGTGGACTATGTCGGTTAGCAGCACGGCTGGCTTTGTAGCTTCCACTGCTATGCATCTCATGTTACGGCAAAAAAATAGCAGCTAGCTAACGTCAATGTGCAACTTCCTTTATTCTTTTTTTATAAATCTCGCGGCTGTCTTCGGGGCTTGACTTAAAGAATTTTTCGGTCCAAGTTGTAGCATCTAGATTCAGAGAGGTAAGAGTTCTTTACATCTTGAATTTGCATACACCTTTGTCCTAGCGAACGTTATCTACACTAAACTTAAAATACCATACTGTCTGGCAGTGTTTCATTGTTGGTGTTGAGAACAAAGATCAGGGCGTTTTAAAGATACTAACTGATCCGGTTGAACCACTCTTAAACTCAGTAAAACAACGTTAACTTCAAGGCTAACAACTGGAAATTTCGGTTGAAATTTTAGTCAATTTGATTGTTTTTGTTGCTATGTTTACTGTCGTGCACGTGAAGAGACAGTCTACAGAGTGTCCAAGTCTGCAAGCAGTATCTTTAGGGCAGTCCAACGGATAACAAACACACACACACACACACACACACGCACACACACACACACACACACACACACACACACGCACACGTTGAAGATGAGCTAATAGTGTCATTACATCACTACCCTGACCATGTAAAGAGTTTCTTAATTAGATTGCAGTTACATTATGATCAGTTTCTTAGCTTTCTCTGACCTCCTAAGGCCTGGAGAAATCCTCCCTCCAGGTCTCGGTTGAAACCTCTAATCTTGTCAAGGACATTTGGCCAATTTAAACTGACAACTATATAGTTCAATAGTTGAACTCACACAAGTGAAAATTCAAAAAAAGTTATAAAAGAATAACAATGAAATTCCCCCTTACTCAGTGAAAACCGGTTGATTGTTTCACCTGTCACTCAGTCTTTTTTTCAGCATCATGCTCAGTTTGTGGGCTTAAACGATTGCTTCTTGTCATATGACAGTGAATTAAGAATATGAAAAAGTGTTTTAACCTAGGTGTTTGCAGCATCAGTGTAGTATTCAATAAATATGTAGTTAATACAGTAGCTAGTATGTAACATAAGACAACAAACAGTGTAAGTATAGTGAATAGACTACGAATGTGAAGTAATATGGAGTGATGAAGATTATCCATCCATAAGCCATGTGATTGTTTGTAAAAGATCAGACCAGCATGAGACAAAATACACTATATGTAACAAGAGAATGGTCAATCACCTAATGGATATGTGACACAGTATGATACAAAAAAATTTGATCTTTACCAGTGCATTGCAAAGAGGATAATTTCCTCCCCTCTGTTCACCTTTTGTCTCTCACCTGACAGAATACGCTCCAGCTTTTGCAGCAGATGACAGGGGACATCAGGACTTAAAGTATTCCCAGGATTTGCTACAAGACTGAGAGACAGATTGACTGCTGGACCAGTAGAAGATGGACTAACTGTCACAATTCTCATCAACCCCTCACCTCCCTCTTACCACCCACCTGTGGGGCCCCTGGATGCCCCTCAGGCAGCAGGAGTGATGCCAGGCGGCAGGCTGAGTGCCAGGCACCCGCTGTGGCGCCTCTTGTCACTATTCCGCAGCCACCAGGAGCGAGTGGTGCTGAGCCGCAGCGAGAGCCTGCCAGGGGAGCAGGTACTAAAGATCACAGTCACAGAGACTACTGTGATAGAGACCGAGTCAGGGGTATGGAACTGGCGCTCCGTAACCTACCTGGGCCTGTGGTACTTCTTCAGCTTCTGCACCCTGTTCCTCAACAAGTACATCCTGTCACTGCTAGAGGGGGAACCCAGCATGCTTGGTAAATAAAAGGAATAACATACTTGGTTTTGCAGGTTTTAGCCTTTTATATATTGCATATTATTATTATTATTATTATTATTATATGTATTTTGTGTTACTGCTCAGATTTCTAAAGCATTCCTCCAGTCTTATTCATATTCCACTCCCTGCTTTCCAGGGAGAAACATGCCACAGGCTTGAGATAGGTAGCAACCATGAATTGTTTTAAATTAAATTACAGTATAGGAAAAAAACTCTGCTGGTGCATTAAGGGATACTGCAATGTCCAGGAGTGCCTGCCAGATGCCGAATATTTGTGGATACAGAACATTTTTATTGTCCATTAGATTGGCTGAAAATCAATATTTGTCTTTGGCACTGGCGTTTAAGACCGCACGCCATAATTAACAGCACATCGCATAAACTACAATACACAGCAATTGTGCATCTTTAATGAAAGTTCAAATGACCCTTTTTACGATGAGAATTTTAGCTAATGGGTTTTACTCTAACATTTACTTTTCCAACAACATATTGGCATTATATAAATGATATATTTTAATATAAATTAAATTGCATTTGATGATAATTTAACTTTGACGAAAGATATTAATGGAAATCAATAGCTAAGACTAAAACATACAAAACCTTCAGCATGACTTGTGCTGCTGTAGATTATTAGATAGTCTAGCAATAGTAAATAGTAGGTTTTCAAGTTTCATCTCAAGGAGTTGAAGAAGTTTATGTGACATTCATACTGCAGGTGTTTGTGCCTGGAGCTCTAACTTGTTGTCTTCCATATGCTGCCCAGGTGCAGTTCAGATGCTCTCCACCACCATAATTGGCTTCCTAAAAATGTTTGTGCCCTGTTGCCTGTACCAGCACAAGTCCAGAACAGAGTACCCCCCCAACTTCATCATGATCATGCTGTTTGTTGGGCTCATGAGGTAGGTCCCCCCTCTCTCTTTTTTTCTTTATTAAACTAGTATGTCACCAGTTAGACACTAACCGGCTGCTTCTAAGGAAGAAGGACAGACTTGATATTACAATGTCAAATTAACTAATGCAATCTCTTGTTTTTCTAAAAGTCTAAAAATCCCCTTTGTCTCCAGGTTCACCACAGTGGTTCTGGGCTTGGTGAGCCTGAAGAATGTGGCAGTGTCTTTTGCAGAGACAGTGAAGAGCTCAGCACCCATCTTCACTGTCATCATGTCCAGGCTGATCCTCGGAGAGTACACAGGTAGAGGACACACTGATGTATGTCTGTATGAGGGGTCAGGGTGTGAAATGTCAGAATTGCAGCGCTCTGGGTGTCAATAAATCAATCAGTAAATCAATCACTTCTAATCTGGCTGTTACAAGACCAAGACAAGCTCAGTAGATTTGAGATTGAGCATTGGTCTGTGGAGTCAGCTCTGTGTTTTTTCTGCACAAGAGTTGTGACCAACGGGCACAGTTCAGATGACTCTGTACGCAATTAGTCCTTCAGCCAATCAGACTAACAATCCAGGGGGACGTAGAAGCGGGTGACAGGTTGCTGCGTTTCGGTGGATTTTGATGGCCGTTATGTTGAATGTAAACAGGAATCTGCTTGGTCGCTTCTCCATTTTCATCGTGTGAAACCCGGGAACAGCACACCAGGTAGATAGGCCAGTTTGTGATTGGTTTCGGCAAAATTGTGAACTGAAGCAGGAGAATTAAACGTGGAGTGAAGGCTTCCAGACCCAACTGCAGGGCAAAATCATATCGCTGGCAGAGTGGGCGGGGTTTACTTAGTCGAAATCAATTCTAATTGTCGCATGTAATCGTTAGAAATTATATCACAAGATGGATGTTTTTGTAGACATATTAATAGCTAGTATCATCGCTGTGCTGAGTAAAACATTTAATTTCACCTCCCCCATCAATCACTTTATGACATAATGCAGGAATGTGTTCCTACTGGACTGCCACAGTGCAACCAGGTTTTGTGTGGTTAAGTGTGGTGACTTATTTCCATCTGCAGGACTGTGGGTGAACCTGTCCCTGTTGCCCGTCATGGCCGGTCTGGGCCTCTGCACAGCCACGGAGATTAGCTTCAACATGCTCGGCTTCTCCGCCGCTCTCTCCACCAACATCATGGACTGGTACTGCAGCGCTTAACACACATATCCCACGGCGGCGTGATGCTTTATCTAACCCTTTATCTCTGATCTCAGTTTGCAGAACGTATTCTCCAAAAAACTGCTAAGTGGAGACACATACAAATTCAGGTAAAAGACTCTGAACCCCCCTTAATAAAATTACAGTATTTGATGCAGTCAAACATTTGTAATAAAAACTGACTTATTTCAGCCCTCTAGAACTGCAGTTCTATACCAGCGCAGCAGCAGTCATCATGCTTATACCTGCCTGGGTGTTCCTCCTGGTAGGTCAACACATAATTGTTACAATTAATGTTGCACTGAATTATTCTTACAGTTAGGCAAGTCTATTTACATTACGTTTTATAACTAAAGTCTGTAGGCAATCGTTTTATTAATTTTCTTAAATAAGAAGCAGTATGACACTGGCAATTTCAATCAGCTGTTAGGCAATATAGTAGAAACATTACCATAAGAAACAGAAAGGAATCTGTATTAAGTGTAGATGTGTTCAGATGATGAGTGGCATTTCAAAGTACAGGAAGGGGAACTGAAGGTGGAGGTGGAGTTGGGATGTTGATGGTTGTTGTGCTCCGTCTCCATGTATCCAGGACATCCCAGTGATTGGGAAGAGTGGGCGAAGCTTCATCTTTAGTCAAGACGTTGTCCTGTTGCTGCTTTTCGACGGTGTCCTGTTCCACCTGCAGAGCGTCACTGCCTATGCTCTCATGGGACGGATTTCCCCTGTTACCTTCAGGTAAGAGACAGGCACAAAACCCATTTATAACATGGCTCTTAATATTTACTAAAACCATTGACATGTTATTATGGCTGGTTAGTGGTTACTTGTGTCTTATACAAGCTGCAAGTTTTGTTTTTTCTAAATAAAGCTGATGTTGAAGATAATTATATACCTGTTGGCCACTTTATTGCGTACACCTGCTTGAACCTGCTTGAATATGATCCCTTTTATCTCCATTAAAGAACATAGTGCCTGGTAAGGTTATCAGCATGCTGGAACAAGTCCATGCTTTTTAGATAACAACATACTGTGTCTGCACATGTTCCAATCAATCATGCGTGCATGCAGAAAATCCTCAATTTTAATTTATCTTAAAGGGGAACTTTACAGATTTTTCCACTTAAATGTATGTTTACCGGCCATGGGAAGTACTTGTACATCTATAAAAATAAGTTGTTTAAAAAGGCCTTTTGTGGCCCAGGGAAGAACTGCGCAATGTCTGGAGCTATAAACCTATTGTATAAATTAAGTAAATCTGGGGCTGCAAAAAAGATCTTAGCTTACCAGATGTTTTGATTATGAATGCTGTACAGCTTATCTGTTTCTGATGTTAATATACAACAGACTGTAGATGATCTGTAATCTGAATGTATTTATGACCACTAAACGTTAATCAGCCACACAACATGTCTTCTGTTAACAAACTAAACCTTCAAATCAGACAAATATCAATTCAACAAACAACAAAGGTTTTTATAAAATGTCATAGTTTTGAGTCAATTCTCAATCAATCAGCTGTTAGATCTGGTGAGAACCAGGCGTTTCCCATCCTATTCTGGGTCTTTAAGTCCTTGGAGAGCAACTTCGGCGCCTGGCTCTTAAAACGGCAGCCGCCTCAATGTCTTGACTTTATTGTTGCCCACGACATCGGCGCAAATCAGGGTCAAGTCAGACATCTCACATCTGGCTGAAAAGAGTGACATCAAGCCGAATTTGGGGCAGAACAAGAGCAATCCTGGAAGTGGGACATCTGGGATATAGACCAAGTCAGACACAGGTCTAAACGGCATGCATAGTGTGGCCATTTCCGTTGATCAGTTCTGTGCAGGCTTGACTCATCTTAAACGAGCCTTATATCTCTCGTTCTGCGGCATACATTTTTATCCATTGTTTGTCTGACAGTGGGGTGCAATGCTAAATCAGTGCAGTACTCCTCAGATGTGTGTTCAGGCCATTTGACTGAGATGAAATCTCTGTTACCAGCTTGAAATGACAAGTGCATCATGACTTGACAGATTGACCTGCTGGAAAATCCTGTGTTGCCATTAAAGGGCGTAGCTGGTCAGCAACAATACTGATGTATGTTGTGATGTGTAAATCATGCTCAGTTATTGTTAGCCTAAATTGAACTAATTTGATGTTCATGCCAAGAGTAAAAACCCTCATCTCTTCCTCAGTGTTGCCAGTACTGTCAAACATGCCATGTTGGTTTGGCTGAGCATCCTCGTGTTCAATAACCAGATCACCATCGTCAGCGCCCTTGGCACCGTCCTCGTGTTCATCGGGGTCTTCCTGTACAACAAGGCCAGACAGTTCCAGAGGGAAACCTTCCAGGCCGTGGCTTCAGAGCAGAACCCCAAACCACTTCTGCAGGACCAGAATTTCCGAGCCCCTCAGCCACACTGAGTACTCGACACTTCACACTAAAATGCTGCCTGAAATGAGATCACGGTCTTAACCAAATTCAGTTTGCTTATCTTTGGCTGTCCAGACAGTATGCCTGGACACATTCCAGTTTGTTTTGTTTTCCCAGGATGCATTTAGTGTCTCTGTCATGTCCTAGAGCTTAAGGTCAACCTTTGTGACTGGCTTGGTACAGGTCAGTGTCTGTTTGATGAAATTATCCCTAGTGCTGTGGAGCAGCTTAGACAGTATTTATTTGTCCGTGACCTGATTACGTCCTTGTATCTAATCATCCTTGATCTTTTGCTTTGTTGAATATCTGTCAGTAAAAGGAGAATCTCAGGGTTTCCTTCAGCTTTTTGAAGGAATTGACTTCTGTAAGTTTTTTTTTTTACATTTGCATTCCAGGTTGTGCTTGTTTATCTTTCATCTGTGGTACAGCAGCTGCTGATTGTATGTTATTGTAAATATGTGTAAAGCATTGAAGCTGTAATATTTTAATTATGTGATGGTGTAACCTACACTGTATCATACAATGTCCAATTTATCTTGATTGCATCTTAATATAAGATGTGAATAGGGCACCAGTGCCTGAGATGGGAGGCCTTATCACAGGGTTGTCCAGCCAAAGCATAGACTTACCATTTTTTTTACACATTTTTTAAACAATGTGTGCATTTAAAGCCACTTACTGCATTCTAGGAATGCTCAACCTCCATCATGAACTGTTGCGGGTGTATGTTCTTGCATTTCTTCTAATGTTTTGTTTTGTTGTAAACTGACTCCCCCAATGCATGTAGGGATAGCAGACCCAGGGACCGTCAACAGGAAACGAGCCTTGAGAATGAAGATCACACATTTATAATCTTAAAGAACAATGGTTTATTACGAGTTTTATTTTTGGGGCTCAGCCCATCGGTTCTATTGGTTAGGCAATCAGACAGGTTTTAAACAAACAAAGGCAAACTGTAAAATTCATACACGACCTGCCTGTTGTAAACATCAAACACGGTTCCAAACCAACTTTTCTGGTTCAAGCGTCAACTCAGTTTTCTTGCAAGGGGGACATTTTGTAAAAATACACTCACTCTTTGCCTGTTTTTCCAGTATGTGGTCAAATGTCTGGGTCACAAGCTCTCTGATTGACTAATAAAATAAAACTTGTAAGTTGGCCACTTGCATCAAACCCCAGTTACATTATACAGGTAGGATTCAATGTAAAAACCTACTTCGGTGAACCATGCTGGGATTGTTGCTACTTTTAAACATACATCAGATGTTCACGATAACTTCATGATACAAGTGTTGAAATTCACATTCAGTAAGTGACTTTTACATTTTGGCATCTGGCCAAAAACAGCTGCATATAATCATACTGCTCCGAGTCTCCTACTCTACTAGTTTGTGTTTCCAGCCTTCTCTCCTAATTTTTCTGAGGTTAGTGACTAACAAAGTCCATCAGTTATCTGATTGGACAAATCTGTGTTAATCATTGTCAGTCTGACAAACCATCGGTTTGAGCATTTAAATATTGCTCTATATTTGCTGTGTTTTTATTTTTCTTTCTGTTCTGACCTGTGGGCTTACGCTAAGTTTTGAATTTCACCAGAAGTTTGTCTGACTTTTTAATTAACATTATAAACACATTCATTCTTTACGATTATTTCCTGTTATTTAGGATTTGTTTCTTAAAGTGCTTATAAAAACCAGATGTGGGCTTAGATTTGATATTGATACCCTACAAATGTGTTTTTACACTTCTCTTCCATATATAGTCATTGGAATGCTGCTTAGAGAGGCTAGTCCAAACATGCTGAGGTGGGAAGTGTTGAGGTAGGAGAGATCACTTATGAACTGTTTGGGAACGTGCAAATCAAAGATGTTAAAATATTCACTAATGTGATTCTTAAGTGAGGATGTAATGATGTTTGGTGGGTGGATACTGTGCAGAAAATAAAAGTATTTTCTCTTGGGCACATTGTGTCAACGTATTTTGTATTTTGAGTGGTCAGCCAGTATTGACAGTGATCTCATGTTGCATGGCTGATTGATGTATCCTGATTTATAATTTGTTTAGTTTTTTTATTACTTTTATACTTTCATCCTTTCTGTGCATATGTAAACAATGTATTTTTTATTCATTTTTCGACTTGGAAATAGAATTCTGATTAACAATTCTTAAAAAAATGTAGAGTAGTGGGCCAGAAAGACTTTCTAATAATTTGTCATTTTGAATGACCTTATTTATGTCACAAAACAGTCGTTTGATCTATGCTACATTGTAATGTTGCCCCTATTCTTATACACACAGTTTATCCATTTGTGGCCTTTAAACCCAATTTCTAGGGAGGGTGGGTTTACTAGAAGGACTCCATGGAACAGTCACCAACAAAATCATTTCCATTATTTGTATTGTTTATTTATTAGAAATTCCTTTACTGTCTATGTCCAGTTGAGAGGATTAAAATGCTTTAAAATAAAAGACCTATAGTGAAAAACATGGCTCTGCCCGCAACAAAGTTGTTAACATGCACATTTTGGACAACAATGTATTTGATATCCAGTAAACATGAGCGGCTCAAAATCAGCTGGAGCTGAAGTTTAACAATTTTCCTTAACTGTGTCTAGATGCGGGGTGCAGGTCTGTAATGTTTAGAGGCATCACAATGTGGAATAGCTTAACAACTATCACAGTGGAGGCACCCAGTATGTTGAAGAAATTGCAGAGACGGTAAAGATAATGGTGAGTTTGATGATTTAATGAAAACAAAAACGATACAAACAATACAAAACAACAAACAGAAAAATGTCCAGAGTTAGGCAGGTTACCACTTATAAACTAAATTAATACAAAACAGGAAAGCAGGTCGAGAACCTGACCACACAGAACTTGAGATGAATAAATTCATGGACAAAAAGACAGCACAGAACACGCCTGAAAACTAAAACAATGATCCCACAACAGACAACGACAGCACAGAGACTAAATACACATGGTAACGAGCAAACAAGACAGGTGACACTAGGGTTGGGGAACAGGTGAAACACATGAGACCATCACAAGAGTAAGAAAAATAACAGACAGGAAGTAAAACAAGACAAGACAGAAAACCAGACTACCAAAATAAAACAGGAAACAGAAACTTACCAAAACCATAACACTGTATGGCAAGTTTTAAGTAACCCTGAGAATATCTGACTTACAGTCACATTGTGAATGTATGCTAAAATTTCCACACCAAAGGAAAATTCAATTTGCATGGCTGGGAGTGTATCTAATCGCCATCAAGAGAGAGGTCATCTCGTCGGTGGGCAGAAAATCCTCATCAGACTCTCGTAGCTGAGGAAGGTGACCGCGTTGACAGGGAAGGCTCTCAGGCTGTTCAGTAGAAGGCCTTTGAAAAAGACCCTCACTCCCTCCTCTCTGAAGCTCACTCTTATGCAGTGGAGGACCCCTCTGTACTCCCGGCCGCCGGCCCCTGACATCTGGAGCCGGGCTTTCACCACGTCCATGGGCGTGGCAAAGGCCCAGGTCACCACACCCGCCAAGCCACCTGCCATCAATATTGCAAGCGTACCTGACAACAGAAAAGTTAAGCAAATAATGCTAATCTTTACTATCTGCATTTTTTAGTATTATCTGCAGTAATTTTCCTAGCTTTCTTCCACATTTTGTCAGTGTATATTTGGGTCCGATGTTTTGGGAGTTTTCCCACTATTTTCCTAGCCATTGACACTATCCAGTTAATCTTCTTCTTGAGTTTGCAGCTTAAAGGGCAACACCAAGCAGAAAGGTGAAAGGTTAACTTTCAATGTGTGTGGTGTATACTAGCTCAGTAATCTGAGCACTGTCGCCCAGACAGCTCAGTCTTCAGAGGAGACTGAGTCGTTGTGTATTTCTTAAAAATAAAGTCTGTGTTATCTGAAAAACTCAAATGGTTTTCAAGAACCATACCAAAGGAACTTAAACGTTCCGACAGTTTCAGCACCTAGGCCATTAAGTAAAACGGGCTCTGTTTTTTGCAAAAGAGTAACTTGTTTGTCTTTGCAACATTAATCTTTCGATTGCTAGCATTGCACCATGATTCAAGGGCCTTTGTGTGTGCTAGATAGCAGGCCTTGTCAAGAGTCGTCAGCTTTTAGAAAGAGGCCTACTAAGGACATGTCACACAATACCATTGTAACTTCATTTTTGAGGGTTGTGTTGTTGCACTGTTCCCACTGAAACTGACCTGGCTCTTTGCCGCTCTCAGTCAGAGCCTTTCGGGTGACCTCGTAAGGTAAAAAGTAGAGTCCATAGCAGGGTATGTCCCTCAGGGCTAGGGCCAGCCCTCCTCTGAACAGACCCCTGGGTCCCTCCTTCTTCAGGATGACAGCAACACAATGAATGGGTCCACGGTATCGGTCAGCAGTTGTTTGACCCTGAAGACGCACCTTCACCAGGTCAATGGGGGCAGTAATAAACACCTGAAAGCAGATCCACTTAATGGGTTAGTCCACCCAAATTATACCTAATGGTTATGATTTTGTTTAAGTCAGCATTATATAAGTTTTATGACATAAACAAGCATAACACATCACAATAATGGGTATCCCTGGGGATATTCTAGATTTCTTTTAATGACAACAAATTCCCTAAAAAGACTAAAACCAACAAAGACTACAACTAATCTAAAACTAACAAGCACTGCCTGATACTGTATACATCAAAAGAGTTTGCTAACTGGAATTAATATCAAGTTCCAGCCATGTGTTTCTGTTTCTTTTGGGCGAGCTGGACCAGAGAATATTCAGTTCAAACAGACCGGTGACTCCATTTTGCTGTGGGTGAAATAAATATAGGGTTTTATGTGAAGTGAGCACTGTGCTGGACTCCCCCAACCCATCCGCCAGACTAAAACAGTCAACCTAGCGTGCACACTGCATTCTACGTGGTTTCTGTGACATCCCAAATACTTTAAATTAGTACGCAGTTCCGTTTACAGTTTAGTAGGTGGTCCTTTAGGTGGCCCGGTACACATACACGTACACACTGCTATATGAATGTGGCCATATGTGGCCTGAACCCCCTCAGAATGTGGTCTGAGTGATCAGATCCCAATGCGTCCTTAATGCGTCCTGGGTGCATTCACACCTGTACTTAGAACTGTCCTGTTGACTGTACTACCACGAGGCCCCTATCTAACCACCAGTAGGCCCCCTGGTGGTTAGATAAAACACTGTGTGAACTAAATACTTATTGTCATGACATTTGATATATTCATGATCTACAGAGAATGATTGTTTCCTAAAGGTTTTTGATGAGCCCATAACTTTTCCTTCACCACCATAAAGTCAGAATTAATTCTCTGGTCCATGACATGGTTATCTGAAAGATTAATGGCCAGATTTCCCAGAGGTTGCTCTTATAGTATGGTACTCATGGTTCTCTAAGAATAAATTCTAATCATTTTGATGCTCTCTTGACACTTCTGCCAATGACAAGGTATGTTCAGAAATCAGAATCAGAAAAGGTTTTATTGCTACAAAAAGTACACTCATGAGGAATTTTTCTTGGTGAAAGATACACAGATACGTACACAAACAAACATATTAAACATGAATATGAATTAAGCAATAAATCCAGAAAAATGTAATATCTACAAACAAAATAACAGTTGTTATTAAAATGTTGACAACTACTGAATTGTACTTCAATCTTACAGCCGTTACTTAGGCCCAAGCATTAGGCTAAATTCTTACCTGAACACAAGAAATATCTACATCTGTGTGGTTGATTGCTACAAGTTTGATTTTCACAAACCTTTGGCCTCTTCTCAGGTACTTGGCTTAGGTGACATTCTTAATCTTAACCTAGTTCTGACTACTTCTTTTGTGGGATGTAATGAACTTTGCCACCTCTAGGGGCCAGTAGCACTATACACATTCATCTTGTTATCTTTTTACACAATATCTGAATTCTCCTTAGAGTAGGTGGAAAACACTACAAGTAACTATAAAAATGTCCTATTACCTGTGTGAATTGAGAGTCTTCACACCCTGAGAATTCACTGTCCTGTGAAACCGTGACAATCATCATGCCAGTAACATCTGCAGTTAAGGTCCGGACAAGGGACTTTGGCTCAGGCCAGCTAGCACTGCATATGTCAGGTGTTCTTACCTGCACCAGGCCTGAGAAGCAGCCGGCAGTGAATATCTGTGCAGAAGAAGCCAGTTTTTCTTGATTGCGGTCACTGTGCTGAGACTGAGTGAGGTAATCTAAGGCATTACTGTAAGAGCCAAAGACAACAGAGTTGGTGATGCCTGTGGTTAGCACCGGAAATGCCATGCCCTTGAAGAACCCATGGAGCTGTTGTAGTAGAGGTATGATAAACAAATAAATAAGAATGCATCAATACTTTCTGTCTTGAAGGCTATTTATGCAGTGCCACTTGGTGAAACAATTTAAGAGGACATAACACCTACCCCTTCATTAGAGTATGTTTTAGCCACACAGTGAAATATCCCTTTGTAAACAGACTGGGCCTGCAGACGCACCTATGAATGAAACATGAGGTGTCAGAAGAAAAACTAGCCTAGTTTTATGCATTTGGTCATGTTTATAGATTTCAGTGTTATGCAACCTTCACAGTGTCTAATGGATGACCAACTGCCAGTCCAACTGCACCTACATGACCAACAGGGTAATGTTATTTCTTTACATACAAATACTGTATTCAACCGCCTACTCTGTTATGTCAAAAAATAAAATATAGTTTTTCTTACCAGAAATGCTCCCAGCTATGAATTCCAAAAAAGGCATGGCTTGGACAATTTCACAACCTGCAAAGAAGACCAAAAGTGTTTGAGCTGTTAAAACGATAATACCGGAGGATACTGCTTTACAACTGCTACAAAGCACACTGAGTACCTGAACCTTGACTGCACTGCTTAGCAGCACTTTATCATAACTTACGTTCAACTAGTTCGACACTTTTAAAGAGCAGATAGATTTCTGTAACTGTTGTGATAAATGTCTCATGTCCTCTTGTATATTGTGTTTGTGATTTTTGCCGTCTACCGCTAATCAAATTTCCCCTTAAGGGACAATAAAGATCTGAGCTGACGAGTTAATATATGACATGTTACATATGGGTCAGGTAGATGTTTACATCAAATTGAGCAAACGTTAAACTGTAAAGCAATGATCTCCCCCAGTGTCTAATCTATAAACCTGCTTTTAGCTAACCATTTAGAACACTTAGGCCATAGAGATCATTAGTTTTACAAATGTATCATTAACTTTTGAGATACTGTCCTCGTTTGCTAACTAGTTTTTTTAACTGTAGTTTACATAACTACAACATAGTACTCAGGTGTTACAGTTGATACATTATTTTAAGCAAATCGCTTTATTCATCTTTTCAAATTAGTTGAGCTGCTCCACAATATTTCCACCACATAACGTTTAGCACCTGGCAACATCTGATGGAACTCGGGTGCAAGGCTACCCCTACGGAAGAGGATGAGGGCCACTGGTGAAAAATGTGTGTGAGTTCTGACTTTAGTCTCAGAATTCTGAGATTAAAGTCAGAATTCTTACTTTGTTCTCATAATTTTGGCATTAATCTCAGAATTCTGAGACTTCGGACTTTTCTTCCCAGAATTCTGAGATTAAAGTCATAATTCTGAGAATAAAGTCAGAACTCACATACATTTTCCACCAGTGGCCCTAATCCTCTTCCGTAGGCTACTACCCCGGTTGTAATTTAGAGGAGTTAGCAACATATGACTGAGAAGTAAGGACGTTTCTTTCTCCACACACAACTCTTCGTGTGACTTTACATTAGCGATAGTCTGAACATAACTACATTTCGCCTGCAAACCCGTTCAGTTAGACATGTAGTTTACCATACGGTGTAAAATAACTGTATCATGCAACAAAGCCTCCTCCGTTCGGTAAAGTTTAAAAGATATTCACAGATTTGAACTTTTAGGGTCAATAACTTATCAGCGAACGTTATTTAAACACTAACGACGTCTATTTCTTACCGTAGTGAGGTAGACGACAAACTACAAGCTCATTTTCATCAAAACGAGTCGTCCTCCGACCTGGAAAAAGCACTGGTCTCCGGCTGGGAGACGAGTGCGCAGAGACCGCAGGGACACCGGGGAGAGATGCAACATATTAATGAAGCGTTATTGCTTCCCACGTGGTCTCCTGTTAGTTGTAGGCTACTACAACACTTACTTTTATTAAATAAGGTAGACTATGCATAATTTAGGGGGATATGTATTGGCAAAGAATATTCAAATAGTTACACAGTGTAACGTCAGTACATGTCTTGAACAATTCAAGGATTTCCACTCAATATAGGCCTGCACATGTAACTGGTCTCCTGCTGGTTGTCCTACAACACTTGTTATGGAAAGAAACTGCCTGTGTATAATTTGAACCCTTCCATCCAAATTGAATTCTCTATAACTGTGGATCCCTGGCGTGGGCCAAATGTCCACAGCCTGGCCTCCTTCCCTCCTCCTCTGATGGAGCAAAGCAGGGACATGAACCAGAAACTAAAAAAAATTAAAAGTTGTTCACATAAAAAAAACCTGTTGTATTGTAGTATGTGATCTACTGTTTTTTCATGTTTAACTATTTTGTTATTTTCCATCTCATAGAGAAGTTTTGCCCTAAGCAACCGAGCAATTATTTTTAGTTTGACACGGCTGCCTTTTCCAAAGAAAAGCCGCTTTAGTGTCTACTAACAAACAACAATTTATAACCCCAAACAAAACAGAAAGCATTCATAGCAGGATAATTAATACCCAACACGTATAGACACAACCCCCACCTGCCCACCCCCTCCACTCACACATGCACACAGGTATATCATTTAACCCATAGCAATAAAAGGAATAAAAAACTGTATAATATAAGGAATAAGGAATAAATAAATTATGTGATATTGGTAAAAGTATAGGAATATGCCAGCCGTTTATGCTGGTTAAGGCACGTTAGACATTTAAAGTCACATAGCTGAACTGTTAACGATGTTTGAATTTTTTGACAACAACGTTTTGCACATTTCTGCTAACAGCCTTGAGTTTGTCATGAAGTCTAAAATCAGTGCACACTTTGATCGAAGTATCCAAGTAACGGTGCTTAATATGCCTATTTCTTATTTTATGCCTTTCTAATTATCATGCCTTTTATGTCAGTGCAACCTTTATTTTTCTTCGAGGAAGCAGGTGTTCTTCTAAAGGACTCCAAGAGGCTGCAACATGGGGTAAAACCATAACTAGACTACAAAAGGGACTTTTCGATATTTTGCAGCTTCATTGTTATTATTTATTAATATTTTTTAATGATAAAATTAAATTTTTATTTAAGCAAAATTGCAAAACATTGGTCCAGATGACAACATACAGAAAAGTATACTACACACATCGAAGAAGGCACAGTGCACCTTTTCCACAATCCTTCCTTAAGATCAAATGTGTCACTCCAAAAAAAGTGTCATGGTTCTGCTGCAAAACAAACTTGTTGTATAAGGAAACAAATTGAATGTTTTTCTCTATAAACTATTAAAACTCAATACATTAAAATGTAATGAAATAAAGTAATTGTTGATATGTAGTGGTAAAGATATTGCTGGCTAGAAAAACATCTGACTTAGGTAGGGCTGTCCTTAAATAAAACAAACATTTACAATGTCTGTTTCCAGAGGTAGGCTATTTTTGGGTGTAACAGGTTCAAATAACATACTTTTTTTTCTTCAAATCCACATAGCGTCACAAGGTATTCCATGCAAGGAATACGGTTGTTAGAGGAAAAGGGCCAGGTAAGCCTTTGGGATTTGGGTGAAAGGGTGGTAGAGGAAGAGGGCGAAATCAAGGACTAAGTAGGGTTTTTGGAGGGAGGCAGTTGTAGTGCCAATAAGCAAACCAGAAAAGAAATGCAAAAACCCAGGGAATTATAGATGAATTACTTTGGTATCCAACATCTGCAAAATAATGGAGAAAATGGTAAATGAAAGGTTTATATATTAAAATAAAGGATACCTATCATATGATAATAAAATAGAGTATTATTCATATTAGTGTCTTGATCGACACTCCATACAATTGGTGGCGGTCCATCTATGGGTCCCCATGGATGTAAGAACATGGGTCCATGCCACAGACTGTTAATATTCAATATATATACAGTCAATCAATGGTCCATGCCGGTAATGCGCCACATCGTTGTGGCATTCCATATATGGTCATGTAGCGTAATCACTAGTGGACGGAATGCACCGTGTAAACAACTAGTGACGTCAACATCACGCGCTACCAAGCTTTGAATAGGTTTGGGAGGAAAAGCCGCGTTTCGTGCATCTGGGGTCGTGAAATTGATTATATCCTGACTTAGTTTTAAAGTATGCCTATGCATCTTTGTAAAAACTGACATTGTACTCCTCCCCTTCCATCCATTGTCATTGTCAAGCCAGACAGCGACAAGGAAGCATATCTAACAGATGAAAACAGCCTCAGTATGCTTTGCCAACGTTAGCTAGCGAGATAAATTAGCTATTCGTTTCATGTGACAGTTTTGGATTAGCAAATATGACAACTCTAACAAGGCAAGACCTCAATTTTGGACAAGGTAAGACAACCAAACTAAGCAGCGCCATGAAACGGCCAATCATTCGTTAGCTGTTTCTCATGGCTCGACAAAATTACGTTGATATTGGCAATTCAGTTTGACTTTGGCTATGAGTTGATAACTCACAAACATATGCTGAATTCTGGTATACACTGGGCTGTTCGGCTCATAATCCATACCAAAAGATTACTGTATTTCTGTAAATTTTCACTTTGTTTCTTGTGAGCTTATAGGGCAACACTAAATTGCTGAGTAATTGTATTGAGTTTGGTGGTACTTTGTCAAGTCAGTAAAAGGTAACCTGAAAGGCATGTTGATCTTATTATCCAGTTGATTCTTCTTTTCCAGTGGTTGCGGACATCCTTTGTGAGTTCCTGGAGGTCGCTATTCATCTCATCCTATATGTCCGGGAAGTTTATCCCTCTGGAATATTTCAGAAGAGAAAGAAATATAATGTACCTGTGCAGGTACAGATTAATATATTTGTAATTACCACTAATGCTCACAGTTTTTAGGAAGTCTTGTCTATTTGTACTATAAGTCTTATATTGGGTTTTTGGTGTATTCTTTTCCCCCAGATGTCATGTCATCCAGAGCTGAATCAATATATCCAAGATACACTTCATTGTGTGAAGCCACTCATTGAGAAGGTAAGACATGACGTGATGCTGACTAAGATTAATTAAAAAAACGCACAACATCTCCATCTACCTGATGCACTGCTGAAGTTGTTCATTTCCCTCCCAGAATGACGCAGAGAAGGTGGTGGTGGTCATCATGGACAAAGAGCATCATCCAGTAGAGAGATTTGTGTTTGAGATGTCCCAACCTCCTCTGCTGTCCATCAGGTTTTTCCCCTTCTTCTTCTAATTTTTTTTTAATCAGTAGTGAGTATAAACAACTACTTTGTGATACATTTTCAGGGCGATCATGGTCACTAACTTAACTGCCTGGGATTTTGTTGTTACAGCTCAGACACATTACTGTCACATGTGGAGCAGCTGCTGAGGGCATTCATACTGAAGATCAGTGTGTGTGATGCTGTTTTAAATAATAACCCACCAGGTAATGTCACTTATGATTACATTAAGAGAAACACATGAAAGACGCAGTGCCCAAGTCCCATTGTCAAGTCCCATGTAACCTACTGAAGTTAAATGATAATTGATCCTCACGTGGAATAGGTACGATTTCCAACTTGAATAGAATTCATGTCGTCCTTCACAATAGACAAAGTGATATGATATGATTCCTATATTACCAAGTCTACCAGGCTGTGTGGTGCCTAGGGTGAACAGATGGGAATAGGGGTGAAATTCAGAACAGGTGAGTTGGGGGTGGGCGTTGTCACTGTGGGTGTGGCCTTGGTACATTATGTTTAGTGTCACAGTGACAGTAAAACATGTGACAGTCCAAACTCAACACATCATTAACATGAAGTGTCATCAGGAAAAATAAACACAATGACTCTGTTGTATGCAACAGTGTGTAAACCATCAGTTTCATAAAATCCGTGAGTATTATTCATTTCATCATTGCGGTTCCTGTCACAGCCTGTCTGCATGGCGTGCATATATTATATCAGTCCTCCTCGGCTGCCTGCAGCCTCACTTTCCCTGTCTTTCCAATTTCTGCTATCTGACTCTATACTAGAAAACAAAAAAAGAGCATGCACATGTTACTTTGTGGCTATAACAAATCAAACTGAGGGTTGGTCTAATTTTCTGAACAAAAATGGAATGATTTTGGTTGCAGATGGCCAGAGTTATGACTGTGGTTGGAATTAATGTCTGAAAATACATCAGTCTTAAGAACGAGATTATACAACACGTAAATGATTTTCCAGTGGGAATAGACGCAAATCATAGACTTGTTTGTGACCTGTTGTTTGTCACAGGGTGTTCATTTACAGTACTGGTACATACCAGAGATGCTGCAACACGCAACATGGAGAAGGTTCAAGTCATCAAGGTGAGTTTTTTTTAAAACACTGCAAACATACAGATTAGCTCCTGATGTGCCACTGTCACTACTAACTGAGCAGCCTGTTCAATTCTTAGTTTTGTAAGTATTGTAATCAGCTCTGAACAACTATATGCATGTATTGTGTCACATTTGTGCGTTTCCCTCTTCAGGATTTTCCTTGGATAGTTGCTGATGAGCAGGAGGTCCACATGCAGGAGCCTAGACTCATCCCACTGAAGACCATGACATCTGATATAGTAAAAGTGAGCTCATTGACACAGTTCAACGGTTCCAAGACAAAAAAACAAAACATAGACACTCTGATTGTGTAATTATGTTTTATTGAATTGTCATTACGTCACATTGAATTTCACTCATTTACTCTTACTGATTTTGATTGATCTCTGTCTTTCAGATGCAGCTCTATGTGGAAGAGAGGGCCCAGAAAACGTAGTCCTGTGACAATATTGAATCATGAGCAAAGTATATAACACAACCCATCAGAGCTGGAACAGTCAAAAAGAAACATGAGTTTGTGTTGAACACATGAGATGTGGAGTGTGTTCAGGAGGTGTGTACATTCTGCAGCTGTATATAGTTTTAAGGGTTGGACTGATACACTTTCATTTTGACTCTGATTTGAAAAAAAGGCATGAAATGGCTGTTATTTTTCAATGCAGATCTTTAGAAACCACATTTAACACCTAACTCTGTTAAATCTTTTCTGTAAAAAATATTTACTGTTTCTCTTTGTGGGGGAATTGTTTTATTGTCACACTGGGTGCGTTCCAATACCCATATTGCCATACTATTTAGTATGCCAGAAAAATATTTAGTATAGCCCAATACATAGTTTGTAAAGTACAAAAATATCCTACTGCACCCAGTTGCATTTTGCAGTATGAAAGCCTGCACGCAATTTCTTGCTATTCTGACCCAAATTTCATATATGCGCATTTTCCGATAAAGACGGTGGTTATCCGGAATTCGGGTTTTAGAGGCATTCTGTGGACCTACAGCGTATTCGGAATAAGCGGCTCAATCTTGGTTTTACCGCAATTTACGGCCTCTTGCCTGTTTTACGGCTTATGGTCGGCCCGGTGCGTTTCTATGGTAGCTAGAAAAAAAATCTTGTTTTGCACGGCTACATTTAAATAGAAATTAGTGGAATAGGCCTACTTAATTTCATTAGCCACGTAAACGGCTTAATCGGAATATTGCCTCGTTTCGGAATTCGGGTAAAACCCGGAATATTATGTACACATAAACGTGGTCAGTGCTATCGGTCAGGGTTGCAGTGTGAGAGTTTTGCCTGGTTTCCAATGAAGTAAAAGAGACCTTGGTGTTATTTCAATGCAATCAGTGGTAAGATTTGCCTCCATTCTTATGTGAAAAATTGATGTTGTGACAAAAGAACAGTTTTAAATGCTGATATTGTGATTTTAGTATGTAAAAATAAATAAATTGTAATAAAGTTTTAAGGCAAAACCACTAGGACGCTCTGTCTTAGTGTATTAAAGCAAGACATTTGTTGAATGACTCTTGGTAGTAAGTCAAACCCATCGCTCTAAATGGAATAACAATTAGTGCAGATGGTTCAAAGCCATCAACAGCACCACACTCTAGAAGATATGTTACTGACCTCTGCTTGGTGGACTGTCAGGTAGAGCTGAGGTTGAGTTGTTTAGAACTAAGGTGAATGTAATGCATGCGTTATATTACAGCTCTCCCTGGTCAGCCAGTGTAGTTTTGATGTTGAGAGTCTGGCCCAGTGACGTCTTTAGGTAACCAGCCTGAGGGGTCTGTCCTGAATATGCAACTCCTCTAACATGAACACATTGTGAGGGGGCACAAGGTATCTCTATCTTAGGAAAACCACAATTTGAGGACAGGTTGTTTTTCATCAAGATAAATATGCAGACCAAAGTCTAAGTGTACAGCTGTAATATTTATGTCTTTATTCAGCTATGTTGGTTACAGTTGCTCATATTGAAACACAATAGACCATGCACTTCCTGTGCAGCAGAGGATAGTAGCAGATGTTTAAATTACCAATTATAGAAGATTTAATGTACTGGTTTGAGGTGGCATCATTTGTTGGATGACCAAACTGAGTTTAGTTTAAAGACAATTATCATCCAATAAATATAATAAAATGAGTGTTTCTTTTGCAGTAGGGAACAATACAGCTGTCCCTGAATTTAGAGACTTACCCAGGACGATTTAAGGGAATTTTGATTTACAGCTTCCTGAAACATTGACTCCTGCACCAGTGGGCCTTCCAATGAGACAAAAGAAGAAAAATTACACAATTAGAGAGGCAATGACAGCACAGTTTGATGCCACTCTCTGTGAAGCCAAGCAACAAATCGCTTTCTGCAGTGCTGATGGATTTGATAAAGTATTATCCCTGCTGCTGTTGTCACCATAATAACTTTACAGACTTTACATAAAATGCACATGTCCATTTAGATAGAGCTCTTGTGCTCTTGAAACAGACAATATTATACGTTTTACTCTTTTTATTTCTGTTGACTCTATGTTGATGCACAGTTGCAACACTGAAGTTGTATTAACACAACGGATAATCATTACAATAAATAATATTTAACAAACTTTTTAATAACTTTCAAATGTGATGTGTGAAAAGTTATGACATCAGATTTATGAGAAACTAAATCCCATCAGAAATGGACGTTTACTTGCAATATCTACAGGTCATGTACATGTTTGTAACGATGTTCCAAAGAAAAAATCCTTTTGTGTGTCCTCATACCTGGCAAATAAAACTGGTTCTGATTCTGATGTATGTGAATTTTTAATTTGTGTTATTTCACATACTAGATTTAATTTTCCTTTAGCGATAAACAGCCTCAACTGTGTTGTCATTCGATGTGTATCCAACATCTCTGTGTTGTTTTTGCTCCTCTTTGGTCTCTCTGCATGGCCCGGTGGAGGGGATTGCTGTCAGTTTATTGACATAAATGTTGTACACTGCTGCCTCCTCATGGACAGGCATTAAGCTCGTAGTGCGTTGCCAGACCTGTCTGCACAGCGCTGTAGAGTAAGAAGCACACGGCCATAGACAGTTATGACTTGGAGCACCAACTTCCCCTCTCTTTATACTTTGAAATAATATAATCCCATGTTTTTTCCCATTTTTACTCTTATTATGTAACACTTTAACAGATGCAGGTTTTTCGCATATGATCAGGCAATGCAAACTATTTCTAACCACCATGGGTTTTCTTGGTAAATGATAAAATAAATATTAAAACTTTAAGTTAACTTTTAAGTTGCATATTTGAATCAAAATGGATGAGTTCCATCCCCTCAAAAGACATGAACACTTCGTTTTTCATCATCATACTCTACCATACGCAATCAACACTTCATGTGATTGACTTTTACACTATACTCGATATATTTTGATTTCCTACTATTTAATATTGTATTGCTATTTCTCTATAATGTACTGCAGCTGTAGCAGTGCTACTTCTGTCTAACCATATGTCCCTTGTTGTATTATTGTACGATTTCACGTCAGCTCATGTCTAGACAACCATCCATATACATCCATGCTGTCCATGTGGAAAACGTTATTTTAGAGCAGGGCTCTTCAATGTTTTACAAGCCAAGGACCCCTTAGTTGAGAGAGACGGATCAGGGACCCCCTACTAGATTGTTGTCCTCATATTGTCATAAAATTAAGTTGCATATTAAACTGGGCCTACAGTAACATGTATGGTGGCCTAAAGTATACATACCTTTTTAGTACATAAAGCTGTTAGCCATTAAACTATTAAAATAACAATTGTTGTTAAAATATCAATTGTTGGCATGATTTTATAAATCATGTTTTATTGTTAAACATAGGCTACATGTGGCACACTGAATCCTTAGGATACAAATCGTATTTGTGATTGGCTACCCAATGTTTTTTTTCCATACATAGGCTAATTTGTATTTGAGAATACTATTTAATGTTAAGACATTTAAGGTTTTGAAAAAAATAACAACACTTAACGGCCTCCCTGCAGTAACTTTGAGGACCCCCTTTAAAGATCTCTTTTTTTGAGTGTAAAGTATGTCCTATGGCGCAATAGGTTCCACTATCTTGTAATGACTCAGTCCGCTGAGAGCCTCTGTTCCACTGACACTCCTTCTGACCTTTGATACAGGGCACAGGCTTCTGCATGAGCAAGCTCCACGCTGAGGCAATAGAAATAAACAGAAGAGCTGTGCTTTAAAAGTCAAAGGTAGTACAATGTTATCCTTTATCACGTCGCTTATTCCAACCTCCTACTTATTACCAGGGTGGTTGACTCTCGATATAAATCCACTGGATAGTTTACTTCAAGGTGAGTTACTCAACTTTTCATTTCTCAGACGTCCACGTTGCTACACTCTGTTTCTACATTGTAAATGTGGCTCCAACATGTCATTGGTTGAAAATGCAGTGTTCTGTGACCTGCAGGACT
Organism: Etheostoma cragini; assembly: GCF_013103735.1. Taxonomy (NCBI): domain Eukaryota; kingdom Metazoa; phylum Chordata; class Actinopteri; order Perciformes; family Percidae; genus Etheostoma; species Etheostoma cragini. The sequence continues at coordinate 21,523,603 of NC_048413.1, forward strand.
TGTTGGTGCATGTGGGATCTCTGTGCTGTGCTCCACAATAAGACTGCACTTATTTCTCGAAGAAGAGAGGTAAAAATATGGACTTTTATTAGATCTGTGTATGAAGATGAATTGGGTGTTAATTTTCATGACCTTTAACAGTGTGTAAAATTTCAAATTTTTCGAAATCACGAATTTTTTCACCATTCTCCTTATAGTTTAGTTTAATTGTTTTACTTTCACACTGACTTGATTTGTTTTCCTACCACCCCACAGTTGTAATGATAAAAATGATAAAGCCACATCAAGCCAGAAGACACCCAGTCATCAAAGGAGCACTAACAGTGGACTTTTCGGGATGCTGCAGTTTTTCTTTGTTACTGGGATGCTGGCTGTAGTGGGCTCTCGTGTGGCCTCCTTGGTGGTACTCGAGTTTAGTCTTCGTGCTGTTTCTGGATTGGTTACAGCAGGACCAGTAAGAAACCAATCATGTGATTGAAAAATGCCTGGTACTCAACTATATCACCTGATTTGCCTGATTTACCCCATTTCTCAAATTTATCACATCATGATGACACATAATAACATCTATTATAACAAACACCCATCATATGTTTTGATTCATCCATCAGTTTTGTTCATATGCTCCTTTATTCCCCAGGAGTCCAGGAAATTTGTAAACCAGCTGTTGGTTCAAAGCCAGTTCCCTCTAGGCTGTGCCCTAACCTGCAGTTTGCACTTTCTCCATGAGGGGGCGTCCCAACGCTGGCTATGCCTGCTCCTGGCAGTTGCACATAGCTGGTTCCTGTCTAGACAAGCCATTCGGCTGCTGCACCATGTCGTGGCTCTGTATAAACTCCACAGCTCACAGCGCTACTGCGGCATTTGCATCAGCCTCCTCACATCAGGCCGCCGTGTGCTACCCATGCTGTGCAGGGCTATGATCATTACTTTCTCTGTGGCTGTGGTGGCCTCCATTTCAATCATCAATCAACACTTCCTCTCTGCAACAGAGGCCCTCAGGTTTTGGACACCACTGACTATCTGCTACACACTGTTGGTTGTGTACATGCAGGGTGAGAAACATGTAAAATGCCCTGGTTTTGGTGCAACATTCATAGACACTGATCAATCTGGCAAAGACCTTCAATAATAACACGACCTTTAGCAATATGATAGTATGGACCCTTCTCAAGAGGGAAGAAAATGATGAATTCATCAGTTAAACACACCGTTCTGGTCTTGTTTGACTACGAATGCATCCATAATTAATTCAAGCATCCTGGTGTTTAAGAAATTGTATTTTTTTGCCAAATATTTAATACTGTGTTTTGGTTCTGCAGAGGAGCAGCACCGTCTGCCTGGTAGCCAGGCTGTCTTAAACACAGTGGTGGTGCGTCTCGGTGGTTTGATGATCCTGATGTTGACTGTTGGACGTTGGGCTGACGTGCTCCACATCCTAATGTGTTTCCTGGGTGAGGCCTGCTGTCTAATCCCCACTAAGGATCTGCTGGATGCTGCATCCTCACAGGTCAGTGAGTCTCCCTGGAAGCAGCACACGTGGGCCAAAAGCCCCATCTGTCCATCGGGACCCCAAAACTGGGGCAGAATATCAATGTGTTCATTAGACTGGGTCCCAAGATAAAACTTAACTTCTCAAACTTGTATCCCTGGTGGAGAAAGGTATAAGATCCCCAAGACAGATTCAGGTCAAAGTATTCTCTGACTCAGAATACTGAGCCTACTTTTCCCTTCACTGAGCTAGCCTGATTAAAGTTGCAAGTAAAAGTATACACTGTTGACACAGTGCTTATAAAAAAGTGGCATTTTTTGCATGTATGTTATTGACTTGTAAAAGTAGATTGAAAATATTCAGCAAATAAAAAAGGTGATGAAAATTAAAATTAAGTATAAAGACTGACTAACAATACATATGATTGTAGCCAAATTGAAAGCCTACACAAATATTCAATGTAATATTGTTGGTATTAATATAACCCATGACTATATTGTGAGTAATGATGATTCATCTGTCATACTTGTACATACAGGATGAAGAGGATTATACAGACTACGTACAAAGAGAACATCAACAAAGACCACAGGCACAAAAGAAGTAGCATCAAAGATAGACAATAAGATTTTAAAATGTATTGGCACTTCTTTTTAATGATACTAATTTGTGTAAGTCCTGTTAGGGCTAAATCAACAATGGATGCTTTATAACATGAACACAGTTATATTGCCCATATTTGTTAGGTTTCTTTTTACATTGTTTTGGTAATATACTATGTATTTAATGTTTTGACTGTAGCAGTACTTTGCTTTTTCCAATAACAATAAACAATGTTTATTGTTAACTGTATATGCACAAAATACACATTGCAAGTTCAAACTTCTGTTCCAATAAATATGATTGTTGTTCTATTTAGAATATGTTTTTATATTTAAAAGACTAAGCAGCATATTATGCTGATATGGAAATTCAATCGAAAAAAGTTTATCCAAAAACCATATCCTATATATGTGGAATAGTAAAATGATCCACAGTATAATATTTTTGTCTGTTATTCTTTTATTATCAGACTTTCTTTGTGATTGTCAATTGGCCGAAATTACATAGGCCAACATTATAAACTTCAAAGGGGGTACATTTCATGGGACTATCGAAAACAGCTCCGATCAAAGCTTTACCATAAAACAAATAGCTAGCTAAATGGCTTGAACGCGAGCACTAAACACGTTGAACAAAAGTGCTCGCAATTTTCACCGGTTATGCAGTTCCTGACAGCTGCAGACGTTAATAAGAAATACAGACATTAACTCCATACCAAACAGCTTAGGCAGTAGGTAATTTTAATTATCAATTCTTTGTCGGTTAACGCTAGCTCAATTTCCACACAACCTATGGGCCTAAAAATATCATCTGCTTTTGTCTCTCCGGAGGTTGTCTACTTGAAAAGCAAAGGCAAAATGGCTGACGACAACGTTAGTGCTGTAATGTCACACAAAATGGCGTTAGACAAAGAAAAGGCTGGTTTTACTCGGACATAGCCTCCAAATACTTTCGGAAAGGTTAAAGGCAATGCCCCGCGTTATTATACATTGTTTTACCAACACCAAATTCGCTGTTTAACACCAGAGAGGATTGTGAATCTAATTTGCCTGAACATTCAAGTATTTGCTACATTGTCTCAAAAACGATAAAGCCTTGCTTCTTGTGACAAATACACTCTTTGACACCCACATCAAATTACATCCACATTTTGATGCAGGTATTATGCCCATTAGATGTGTCTTTATTGATAGCTGCGGACTGTCAGAAACAGATATTCCGTGAGAGGGTTTTTGTTTTAATAGTCCCGTCATTCCTTGACAAAAAGGCGTGTAAAATTACAGTGGGCACATTAGTCTGACGGTCCAGTTCCCAAGATAATCCATGTCTGAGAATCACTGAAGAGGAAATTTAGTTTTGGTGTCTAGTCGATCCACCAAAATATGAAATTGTACTCCCAAAGGTTTATTGGACTTTTAACTGAATAAAGTTCCACATCAGGACGAGTTCAGTAGACACAGGGAGGACCGTTCTCCATGTGCGCCCGAATAAGGTGAAAATGCCCATTAAAATGACTGCGTACTCGCTGTCACCTCCTCAGGAGATTTCCAGACTTCTCTGTTCTCATCTGATAGGCACGCTGAACGCATGCGCATAGCAGTTGTGCGTGTCCCCTGTTACCGCATTTTGACGCAAGCGCACTTCTGCCTTTCTAATGCATGCTTAATATAGTAACAAAAGCAGAAAAATGCTATAGTGTAGTAACAGAGCTTAACCCAAAATTTAGTTCAGTAATTGTTTTTTATCATGAGCTAAACGTAACATCCATTTCCACTGTGAATAGCATGAGTAAATGTATTGAGGAGTAAATGAACTGAAAGTCAGGTTACTCCCCATTTAGGCTTTTAACAGATGTTAACCCCTTGATCAAATAGTAAAATACAATAAGCAAGTATCATAAATACAGGGATAATCCTTTAAGGAAAAATAATAATAAAAAAGGTGCCGCTTTTATATATCCCTCATCAATGTTTATCACTACCAGTTGTACCTTTGGACATAGGCCTGATTACTCATGTTACTTATTAGCTTAAAGCACAGCTCAGACCAGGTCAAAGTTTTTGAATAGCCTTCACATCATTTTGTAGCCGACAACTAGTAGTATAGTAGTATATTAGTTAAAGCTTGCACCACAGGTAAAAGGCAAAAGGCCAGAGAACACATTAAGGGTAGGCTAAAGCCGAATTAGACAAATTGTAAACCTTCTGTTCAATTCTGTGTTAAACTGTGGCAGGTTTTTGGGTTTGTATATAATGTTTAGTGTCTCATCCTGTTAGTCAACAAAACCTTCTAATGCACGATTGTTTCATTTTAGGCATTTGTTTTAAGATTCAAGATTTCTTTGTTGGCATTTAACTGTACACTGTTGTACGAAATTAAGTGCAGAGTTCACAGCTTAAAAAAATATAGCACAGAAACAATTAAAAACACTGTAGAAAATGGAGATATTAGCTATATAAATAAAAATGCCTATATGGGTGTGCAGAGCATGTAGAGTGATAAATATAAATATATGCCAAAAATAACGGAAAATATAAATATCTCAATACATACAGTTGGGAGTATAAATATCCATATTTAATATAGTGCAGTTGAGAATAAGGTGCAGTCATATCAGATACTAATCAGTGATCCTAACAGATCTAACAATCCATTGCTGACAAATATTCAGGTTTCTTCTTATGACATACAGTACATGACGTCAACTCAAAGACTCTTACTGTGAAAGGGATTTGGTTTGACTGAAGTTTTTTTTTTGCCACACAGCTAACCTTATTTGAGAATATCTTTAAGACTAATGGAAAGTAGGCCGTTCTATTTGCACTAACGTGTTGAGCAATCCCATGTGCTTTGTAGATACATAAGTCCCTGATGTTTGTTTTTTCAATTGCCCCAGATTAAGCTAAATATATGCCCTTTCAGTGTACAAACTGTGGTAATTGGTTTGTTATTGACAGGTGACAACCTAACGGGACAATAATGTACTTTTAGTGCTCTTTGGCATAGATTGGCAAGTATCAGAACAGTCATTTTTTTTAAAGTTAGTTTGAAATGCATTTATAATTTCCTGTTAAGTATATGGGCCAAAAAGTAGACTTTATGATTTTAAAAAATCTCTCTTAAACATAAAATATTTAAGACTGTAATCTATTCTGATTTACAGAATCATTAAAACTGCTTCACGTCAGGGCAATAATTGAGAGATTAAAACGTAATGGGGTCTATACAGGTTCTAACTTATGTCACAGCGTATTGCTTTACTGGAGCTCATCACAGCCTCAACGTTCTTATCATTAAGATTCAGATTTGCCTACAACAGGGCCTTAGTTTCCTGTTTCCTGCAGGCTTAAGAGAGCATCTTCTACACAACTTTTTTAAAATCTGTTAAAATGGAGGGGGCTCAACTCGGCAAACCCTCATGTATGACTAAATGCCTGCATGTAGTATTATTTTACTGACGTAAATGGTACCATTTTGAGACAAATAAAGAGCAATTAGTGGTGACTACTACGTCATTAGTACACCCATTCATTTTTTCTATACAGCGTATTCTGTTTAGGTTCACAGGAGGATGAGTCCAATTGACTCCAGTTATATAATAGTATGTAGTCAGTGGTAAATGATTGACATATGCTACTTCAACAAACTATTACTGAGGGCTCCCTCTGATAGTTTTTTTTTTTAATGGGGGCATATGACTTGACAAATGTGGGGTGATGTTCCTCCATTGGTAAAATAAAAAAAAAATATATACGCATATAGTTACTGTATGCAAAGTGTCTCACATTGCCATAGGCTACCCAAGCACTGATGGGATCCTCCTGTGAGTCAAAGCTTCTCAGATGTCAAAGCACCTTCATTCAACCAGGGGTTTTCTCACGCATGCGCAGGGGCGGAAGACTATCTCATCGGGGAGAAAAAAAGAAGTTCACACACAAAGCCACGCCTGCGCGGTACGCCTCTCATTACAAGCGAAGTTGCTGCATCTTTTTTAGGAAGCTACATGCTTTATTTCGACACCCAAAGGTCGCATGGTGTCAGGGACGCGCCTAGTCACGGGAACAGTCCGGAGCGCGTTCATGAGGTTCAAGATCGCGCTTTAACAGTGAAGAGTATCAAACAGCGTGCGGGTATCCAACCTAATGGTTTACATTGGGTCACACAACGACCAGTCAATGATTTGCGCCAAGTGTAATTTTTCTTGTCCGGGGATTATCTTGCAAACCTTTTCTATTTTGCACGGGAAGAAACTGACGTAGCAAACTCATCTGTATGATACGGGAGCAGGAGCACACAGTATGGTCCGGGAAACCAGACATTTATGGGTGGGAAATTTACCCGAAAATGTGCGAGAAGAGAAAATCATTGAGCACTTCAAGCGGTGAGTAGAAACACTAATGAGCGACGTGTGTGTGTGTTTTGTATTTTAACAACGAGTGCATGGCCAGCATCTCTCTGTTGTGTCACATTTTAGTGAAGTCGGGATGAAGCAGGAGGTTCCCCTGTAGCAAAGTCCCATTTGGCAACTGTGCTGTCAGCTCTCCATAAGCAACAACACTGTGCTGCATTTCAGCTGAGATAAAAAAGAAAGCTGCTAACACGCTTCAACCACCCAGCTAGCGGACATAGGGTTATAAGGTTTCTAACTTATAGGGCTAGTGATAACTTGAATTGCCCTTTTAATGTTGTGTGGTTGATCATTCACACCATTTGACTTTAGAGAAGCCTACGTTTCCACCTGGTTGCCGTACAGAAAACACGTTTTTCTGTAACAGTCAGTGTAAACAAAGTTCAGCCTACCTGGCAAGCCGCTAGCATTGTTAGACGCCATGCATTTCAGTCTGCATTTGGCAGACAGCATGAAGTCTATCGCCGTGTTTTTTTTCTGGTGCCTGAGAAAATCAGGGACCGGTGTTTCACTTGACTCTCTGTGAGTTTGTCAGGTCGACTGCTTCCAAGTAGACCTGCGCACAAAGTAGGGTTAATTCGCGGATGTAGGCTACCTATCTGAGTGCAATGTGGCTGTGGCTAGAGCCGGATTTTTTCTTCCTAGATGCTACAGAAGTCAGTGAAAGCTAAAAGGTGACGCGACATCCACGCTGCAAAATTATTGCAAACTGGCTGTGATTATACGTGCTCTGTGTTAACTGATAAGCAACATTGTAGTAGGCACTTTGTGTGTGTGTGAACACATACATGGTTATCTTTGCTACATTATTGCCGCGTAGCTTCCCCCAGCTGCTGACTTGCACAGCCTGCAGCGTGATTTGATTGAAGGAAAATCAGACTACATATCGATATTCTAATTACGATATTCTGATTGAGCTCCACTTGTGATTTTTATTTGGATTATTGAAGCAGATAAAAACCCATGCACCATTTCTTATCATTCGGCTCTTTGTTGTCTTCCTCGGACGGACAAAAATGTAAATATGATTTGATATCACGGTTGTCTGCGCGCTCTCGCCTCTCACTTCTCGGCTGTCAAGGAAATAGCAGCCTGCCTCTCCGTCCATGTGTGCTGGAGACCAGACTGCTTGAACAACATAGTCTACCTATATGAGCAACGTAACGTTCTTTACTGTGTAATAATTATTTTGCTACTCTTGGTCTTGTTATTTGCGGTAGAGGGATGCAGTGAGTAAACTACAAATGTGGGTTGTGTTTAATTGCACAACGCACGATAATGGGCTACCTAGGTTATATGGCGTTTTATTTACATAAGCCCGTGCTATGATGCGTTTAACGTTATGTTTGGGGGATGGTGACTGGCAGCATGTTATTGCAATAGCGCATTGAAAACCGTGTCGGCGATCGAGTCGCTTTTAGCATGCACTCCGCTCCAGCGTTAACCCAGAGGTAGTCAGTGCAGGTGCATGACAGCCCTATGTGTGATAGAAGTCATTGAAGATGGGGGACGGCAGAATGAGTAAGCAGTGTGAACAGCTTTTCTAAAATGGCGTCGGTGGCTGTTCAATGTTGGGAAATGGCATGCCAATAAATTTATGGGCACCCATACTGTCTCCGTCGGACAGCGAAATTACACTCCCGATGGGGGGGTTGGGGGGGGGGATAGACGACGACAAGACGACTCAACGCACAATGATGATGGCAGGCTTTGTAACCCCAGACTGGGCTTGCTCATTTCAACAGTCACTTTACGAGTTATTTTGTCCTGCACATACTTATTGAGGAAACAATGGAATGCCTACCCTCATATACGTCTATTAAAACTACATACGGCTATCAATTTAGAACAGTTTTTTAATATGGGTTAAAAATGCAAAATTATGTTGTGAATGTGACATTGCATCAAAAGTTGTTTTGCTATTAGTGAAACAAAAGAAGCCAAATAGACATCCATAACGCATTTGGATTTTTTTTCTTTAAACCCACACACAGCCAATCAGGAAATGTCACGTCTCTTTTCATGCCTGCCAAACCTCATATGTGTGCTTGCCAGTAGGTGTAATCTTATGAGCTCACCCTCCTCCTTGAAAACATGCTAATGATACAAAATCTATGCATTTATTAACATGCAATGTGCCAAGGTTTCAAGTCCAGTTGCTGGGTTACTGTTGCCTTGTGAGAAAGTACCACAGAGCAGAAAATAAGAGCCACCTTTCCTCCCACCCCTCCACACGCATGCATGCACGCACACATATACACACAAACACACATAAACACGCACACAGGCATACTTAAATTGAACAGTATGAAAACAAAGTCATTATTTGCCAAAAATTTCATTATTTACACTAAGAATTAAAATTGAATACTGTGTTCGAAACGCTCATCTAATATAACTGCTGTTCAAAACCTAGTGATCCTCTTGTTTTTCCATTGTTTTCTCTAGATATGGACGTGTGGAGAGTGTCAAGGTCTTGCCCAAGCGGGGTTCAGAAGGTGGAGTTGCAGCCTTTGTGGATTTTGTGGACATTAAAAGTGCTCAGAAGGCTCATAATGCTATCAACAAGATGGGGGACAGGGACCTGCGCACTGATTACAATGAACCAGGCACAATTCCTAGTGCCGCAAGGGGGCTGGACGATAGCCTGACCTTAGGCACTCGTGGCCGGGATGTATCAGGGTTCACAAGGGCGGCAGGGGGGACTGTGTATGGGCCCCCCACGTCGCTCCACAGCAGAGATGGACGCTATGAACGCAGACTAGACGGGTAAGTGGACAAAGTTTCTCTGAAGGCAGGGGGAACCCTGGTTTCGGGTATACACCTTACCTCCAAGCATCCTCCCACCATCTATTAATTTACTTGTTGGGGGGGGGGGGGGGGGGGGGGGGGGGGGGGGAGAGGAGAGGAGAAAAAGAGTTGATTCTCAAGAATTAAATCTTATAGGGATGCCCTCTACAGTCCTCAGAGCGTGGCCAGTGCTCCTGGATTCATACTTGCAGGTACACAGAGATATTCCATAAGTGAGAGCATGGTGTACACAAGTGTATCTATTAGTCTTGAAGGAATAGTCAACAGGTTAGTCTGTTTGAGATTATCTTTGTGATCTTAAACATCTGTGTGAGGTGGATATATCATTTGTGGAAAATACGGGGCAAAGATTGGATATCGTAAAATTTCCCAGGATTATTGGAGATTGCTAGCAGGGGGGGGTGGGGGAGAGAGAGAGAGAGAAAGAGAGAGGAAAAAGAGAGAGTGGTCCAGCGGCCATCCCTGGGATTCCCCTAATCTGGAGTTACACGCCCTGCTCGTTGGATTAATTTCACCATTTTTTCCTCATGTAACAAAACAACCAAGAGCATACATTAGATTTATACGACACTATTGTTTGGATTAGTCTAATTTGGTTTTTTAATTATCGCGCACACCTTCACTTCTCTCGTGGGCGGAGTCATTTTGGATAACCCACACAGGATATCTATTCCTCTCTGTTGGATTAACACTGGCCAAACACCTCAAGGATATGCTATCATGCTAAAGGTATGGGTTGCTTTCTTGGTTCTTTTTTTTTAAATTATTTCTTTATTTGGGAATATTGTCTAAAATCAGGGCATAACTATTTGAGTGCTGGGAGACCTCTACTGGTGATCCAATTTAGTAGAGACAACAGAAACAAGTGAGCCAATGCATTTTTTTTCCCCCGTCTTATTTTTGTGGAGATTATTTTTTACTTTTCAACGACTGAGTCTAGCAGATTTGTTGAGGACCAACATGGACTATGTTTGGATCGTACAATTCAAAGAAGAATGCTGGAAATTGAGACTGGAAAGTTGCTGTTGGAGATAACATGTCTCATGTCTGTGGATTACCTGCTTCTTACCTGAATATGGAACTATAATATAACCTTGGATACAATCACATGCAGAATTGGAGAACAGAAGATTCACCCAGACACTGCATTACCCGTTGACTCCGCTTCTGTTTGGACTGCATGCAGGCTCTTCCTCTTGTATAGGAGGTTGACAACAGACATGAACATCCATGAGCTTCAAAACTGTTATTTATGTTATCCACCCTGGGAATGTATACTCTGTAACGCTTCTACAAACAAAAATCTGGATTACCATTAAGAGACATGTTCTTTATTCTTGATTTGTCATGGCCAGATTTCCCTCCCTCTGCCAAAGGAATTTGACTACTTTACTGCTGTGCACAGTGTGACCAACATGGAATGTGCAAGACTTCTCGAATTGAAGACGCAAGACTGAATTTTTTCCATCATTGCTGTTGTGAAATTACTACTTACGGAAGAGGGTCTCCTGGATATCATGCATTTATTTTACTGGACTCAAGTGCAACACAGATTCCCCCCCCCCCCACGTTTGGATGGATATATGGACTCATTGACATTTTCTAGCATACAAAACCTTCTACCCTGGATCTGTACAAGGCCAAGTTTGTGTTCATAATTTTAATTAAACACTCATTAAAGTACGTGTGGTTCCCCGCCCTGAAGATGAGGATTACATTTTAAAATTTTTCCCTCTCCACTCAACATTTTTGCCCATTTTTTCTGCTCACAAAGTTCTATCTCCCTAGATTGTATTTGGAATTATAGGTCAAGTTACCACTCTCTCAAAAGGTTGGTATGTCCTGCCCTGTGTATTATAGCTGTCCTCTCTAACCCGCTAGTTTGAACCCCTGTCTCTCTCCATTTCCCCCACTAACCGAAATAGCTGGTACATAGAATGCTTTTATTGCCTGTGTCTATATGCAGAAATCTGTATTTTATTCTGTATTGTTTTCCTTTTCTTTTCCTCTCACCTGCCCCCCCCCCCATTCTCTTTATGATGAACAGATCCATATTTCACTAGTGATTTTAGTAAAACTCCCTTTTTAATTTACTCACTGTCTTAATACAATTTAAAGACTGGTCTGTGGAATCTTATAAAGATTAAAGGGATTTGGAGACTCAACGATCTGTCCCACACTCATATTTATGATATGTGCAGTGAAAAGTGGGGCCGGCAAAGTAAAAATAATATAATTAGAATAGGAATACAATCAAGTAATAAAGACAAAGGGATGCATTTTTTTTAGATCAAAATTAGAAATTCTTTGTGCAATGTGTAGATTTCCTAATGTCTCTGAAAAAAACAGTGAAACAAAATGAAATGAATTACATTTTACATATTTAAATGCTTCTAATGTGAGCTTTGTCAAGGTCTGTTTAAGATGTTTATGTCAGTATGTTTTGTTGCAAAAGTGATCAGTTAACTAATATTTAACAAAAAGTAACATGAAATTTAAATTTAATGATTTCAAGCGGAACTACCAAACACTTGCTGGATTTTCTACTTTTTTTCTGTTGTATATCATTTTAAATATCTTTAGGGTAAGGTTTGGACTGTTGGTTGCAATACAACAAATTGGCAACAAACATTTTATAAACTATAACAAGACTATTGATCAATAATTAAAATAACTATTAGTTTCTGCCCCAGTATCTTTGGTTCCTGCCTTGTAGCTGCAGTTTTAAATGTCCTCGGCTTCCTTTTTATGGCACAAGTGTAGAATATGAATACTGAATAATGTTTGTCAGGGTGCAGATTCAAAATTTGATTCTTAAACTTCTGAGAAATATAATGCATTTAAGATTATTCTTTCAGAATTTTGACTCGTATCATAGATAGAGATTACATCCCTCCAAAGTCCCTGACTGCATTTAAACGTCTCCATGTAGGGTTTTAAAAACCATAATGGCTACGAGATGGTTGAAATTTCCCAACAGTCACAGATTTTTCTCTTCGATTTATTTTGTGGAATCTATGTATTTTAGGTTGCTGATTATATTAGTGTTGTACTCAATGTTGCAAATCAATAAGCAGGACTGATTCATGGCAGTGCTGGCTTTACAGGACCGTTGCTTCAGTTTGATGGATTACCTTAATTTGTATTTATCAGTGGATCAACCGAAAATAGACATTCCAAATTGTTTATTTTATTTAAAAACTGATTTTCAATTGAGTTTTCAGTAGTATCAGTATTATTATATAAAATGACAGTGACAGAAGCCCACCCCCAAGCTCCGTGGTTTTTGCTTCATCCTGCAGGGACCACAGGGTGCTCCACAGCTGCACAGTTTAACGGTTGGTTTGCACTGCAGAAGAATATTTAACAATGAAGTAATTATAAAAAGGTTTTGAAATTCTGAATTAAATTGATACACATGTGTTGCTCCCACATGACTGAGCCTCCACATAAGACAACTTTTTAGCATGCTGCTGAAATGCATCCTTACATTTATGGTGTTCACATAATCCCAAAATAGTTGGTGTGCTTAGCATGCACCAGAGCGCACTAGAATTCAAACACATGGACATTCTGCCAAAAGAAGTCTAACTGAATTATTTTTAAGCTCCATGAATAATGTTGAACCTGTTTTGTGTAAAGTGAAATTGAAGGCCATCTATTGAGCAGTGAGCCTGCACCACCAAATTAGCATTTTCGAGAGCATCTAGGGGTCAAGGTAATCCATCAATTTCACAGCAGACATCATTATACCATAGATGTTATTCATGAATCCAGCACACAGATTATTAAATCAAATAAGCTGAAACAGAAGTTACCCCTGACCCGCTGTACTTTATGTATAGCGTAGTGGAATACAGACAAAGTGCATGTGTCCTAAACCAATTTATCCTCAACATCTAGGAGACTATGTGCATCCCATGCAGTATTTTGTTCTTGTGCTCCATGGCAAAAGCCTTTGTTGGAAAGACATAATGAAAGACTTCCATTTATGAGCATATAAATGGGTTTTAATAGTGTCTATAGGTTACATTTATGTCAAATGTTTTACAGATGAATATTTCCAAATTGGCCAAATCACATAAGTTAATATAAAATAGTTGCTCAGTAATTCACTCTGCACACCCTTAAATCCATTCACACATTTTTGCTCAGTTAAAAAAAAAAAAAAAACTAAGTCAAATATCCTTAAAAAGGATAAAATAAAAAATATTTGTGGGCGGGAAAAGGTAAAAGGGTTTAATATTTGGTACAAAGAGTTAAGCTAAGGGGATGAATATAGTCTTATCAAAGTCCTCTCAAGAATGACGTGAATATGAGTAACATATTCTTTGTCAGTTGTAAAGGTCAGGTTGGGCAATTTAAGAAACTCATTTTATGGATCATTTACCAAAATGCCTTTTAGGACATCACAGGGCGTCAGCGATGCAGAGGAAGACGTATACTTGATAGATATAGCAGCAGCCTTCTGTTAGCACTTTGGTTGACCCGTTACTTTCTAAAACTCAGACTAAGTATGAGGAACCATTTCCCTATTTATTGGTATACAATTTCCTACATCATCCAAAACAATAAACACTACACTGCACTTTTTGTGTACATTAAAGCACAAAAAAGTTGGAAAATGATTAAAAAAGAGACAAAAAAATGCGTTGATATAGGAAGTAATTACAAAGGTTTGCTTGAGACTCAAAACAAAAAACGTTGTGCACTCATTTTTACTGTTAAAACACTAACCAAAGGTTGTTGCCAACTTCTGTTTAATGAGATAAACCGTTTCAGAAGTTTCTCCATATTGCAAATATCTTGGATTTCTACTTACCGTTCTTTGTTGGCATCAACAGTTTTGGCTTAGACAGTTTAGCAGCATGCAACCCAGCAAGAAGAAGAAACTGCATAGAAACATCTTTACACAGATGTACTCCAAACATCTCGGATGGTCAAAATCAATCAAAGAGCCAAAAGATTTGGATGCCTCAATCAATTATCAGCAAGGGCAATTTTTAAATTCCATTTTGGAAATTGATTGGATGATGTTTTTGGTCACACTTGACATAACAAACTTCATTTCACCCTCAAAGGAGACAGAGCAAATTCATTTATTGAAAGTTAAGTTCTAGTTATGTGTTACGTTCTTTGAAAGTAGAAATTGGCTGGAAAGATTGGTAATGGAATAGGAGGTAGTGAGCGTCTTAATAAGTTGCCCAAACTCAAACCAAGGAAGTTGTAGTTGTATGATATGGACATTACATAACTACTGTAAGACAAAATGCTGTTCACGTGGTTGGTTTATCAACAATATGAACATAATTTCTGGTTTGATCACTACAATACCTTTTAGTTTTTCCACACTGAAAGCTTTGATTTCATTAGTATTTATTTCAACATTAGCACTGCAAAGGGGTTTTACCATTTCGAAATTTGAGGTTTGTTTTCAATTCAAATCTGGCACTGCCTTGAGTCTTAATAATTTTCCACTCTCTTGTTTGAACTGGACAGAGAATAAAATATATCCATTTATTTAAAGAACCAGTACAATGAGGGTTTGTAAGTGTTGTTATATTAAACCATATTCCGCCCCGTGTTGGAACATCATGGCTAATTTGCCGTTATAATGAGATCTGGATTCAAACAGTGGTAATTGCTGTCCTGTCCTGCTCATTACGGGGAGTTGGGTAATATGACTGGTGTAATGACACAGCAGTTGCATTACTAAATTAAATTCTGATTGCTTTATTCAGAACGAGGATGTTCGGGTCTGAGGAGAATGTCCTTATTAGCACTGTTTCTGGTGTGCATCTTCATTAAAGATGCTTTAAAGACCTTTTTTCAGGAGAATAAGTGGAGTCAAATTGTATAACATTATAAACAAAACAATAAGGTAATAAGTAGCCTTCAAAACCTTCAATAAAGCCTCTCCGATAAATGATAAACGTAACTGACAATCTACAAACGCTCTCATGTAAGTCCTTTTTTATAAGGAACTTTTGTGCAAGTATGTTATATCCTACAATTATACTTAGAACTTTGGTAAATATATCTGTTTGATTAAACAATAAATGCTTGTCTTTTGCTCAAAACCCCTTGTGATTGTCCTATGCTGATTGCATTGTTAATATAGTGTGTTGCATTTTACAGTGTGTGTCTGTGATGCTTAAACTGAATAAAAAAATGAATAGTGACACATCTGCATTCAAAGAAAAGCAGTTTTAAACTAAAAATCTTAAAGCTTGTGTTAACATTTTTAAGCCGTTGCATGAACATGGACCTAGCAGTGGTTAGGGAAGTTGTTGGTATGTTGGCATAGGATCTGATAGATAGACATCTCCAAGTCCTAAACAGTTTAGAAATGATTAGTTGTTTCAAGCATTTTATCATTCAAATCCCCTTGAAAAATAATTTTCTCTTTAGATGCTTAAAACCTACCCTTCTCCAAACACTTTAGTGTACTGTCTATTTGTGTGTCTAATCAAAAAAAAAGCCCACCAGAGACACCTAATGATTTTCATTGCCCAATGTTTGATGCTAGCAGTGTTTTTAAATGACCGGAATGTAACTGTAATGTGTTGTTCTCTCTTCCTGTGTGTTAGAACGGCTGAAAGTCGGGATCGGGCGTATGATCACAGTGCCTATGGACATCACGAGCGCCCTGGTAGCAGTTTTGAACGCCAGCGGCACTATGAAACAGACTATTATCGTGATGCAAGAGAGAGGACTCTTAGCACAGCTGGGAGCGGGTCTGGTACCTCCACTGGAAGCGGTACAACTGTATCGTCAGGAGTCAGTGGAACTATCGTTAGTGCTGTTGCTGGCAACACGGGAGCAGGTGGATCAGCAGGGGTTACGACGGGAGGAAGCGGAGGATCTACATCCAGCGGGGTTGGCTTCTACCGTTCACACAGCAGGAGCCCTTGTCGCTTTGAGACGGCAGAGCCTCGCTATGAGTCTCGTGCCAGGGAACCCTTTACTTTGGCTAGTGTGGTTCACAGGGACCTTTACAGGGAGGACAGGGGTCGGCGCGGGGAGCGGTCGTACCGCCATAGTCGTAGCCGGTCACCCCACTCAACACATTCGCGAAATGCCTCTCCTCAACGACTGGCGAGTCAGGCTACCCGCCCTCCACGCTCCCACAGTGGGTCAGGCTCCCACAGTCGCTCCTCCAGTTCAGACTCAGTCAGTAGTACCAGCAGCAGTACGAGTGGCAGGTGAGTGAAGCGCTCACATTTTCTACCCTTGTGCATCGCTGTTGTTTACCTTTGTGCAACTCAGGCTTAATCATGTGGTGGATAGAGTACTAAGTATTTTTAGATAGAAATCTGCACTTTGAATGTGGCTTGAAATGATTGTAAAAGCTTATTTCACAGAATCAAACAGTACGGACACATTCAAAAGATGATATAAATGATGCCATCCATTTGTCGTTTTCTGTTGTTACCTGAGTCCAGGTCACAGTGGTAGCAGGATGGAGTTTTTGATAAGGCCAAAACAGAATTAATGACTGACTGAATTATTCTAGTGTCTCTGCCTTTATACTATAATACAATATTCAGTTGTATATAAAATAATGCCACTGTATATTTTTAAAACAACTTTAACAGATTATGTTAATTCAACTTTGATAGTTTTTCTCAGATTTACCAAAAATGTGTTTATGTGGACCACTCAACTTTTTGCAAAGCAGGAAAATCATGTAAACAATGTCACTGGGATACATTTTAACCACTCAGCAAAACCTACAAAGGAACAGATCAGAGACCATTTAAGTGTGGCTGAATAAACGTGTCTACTTTTCCCGAATGTGGACCTTGATTTCTATATGGGGCAAAAAGGTTTTCAGGAAATGTGCCTGTAATCTGTGTATAATTTCTTTTTAAACCTAACGTAGCCTGTATTTGTAGCTCTACAGAATTCTGCAACAGTTTTTAGGTCAAAACACAAGTTTTGCCAACAAGCAAAGACTTGCTTGTGCATTTAATATCTATCACTGATTAGTGGGGATGCCTATCAAGAATACTTTGTTGCTCAACATTCCTTGAAGCAGAAGCTGTGGTTTATAACATTAACTGTTTCAAAGACATCATATCTCCTAATACTTTGCCATCATGTCTGTTTTGTCAGCAGATAGTATAGCAGATTGCATACAAGTATCTGCATGTTAGAAAAATTATTGGGGAGTGTTACTATATAGCACTCCATCTTGATTCCCCTCATCAGGTTTGAAAGCTGTTTGTATCTATATATGGGCGTTGGCGCCACCTTGAAAGATGACTTCCCTTTAAAGGTCAATTGTGTTTTTTTTAGCAGCACTATCATTTCTAATTCAGTGGCATAAGAAAGGTTGTAAATGTGCAATAACTTTAAAGCAGTGTTCTGTGTGCAAGCTTCTACTTCACTCATTTTTGTATGATCATTATTGAATTTTTCAAATGACTAATTGGTTTTTACAAAGTTGTTAGTTAAGTAGTTAGGAGTCAACTTTTGGAAAATTACCTTTGCTGCATGTACCTGCTACACTGACACACTTTTTAGGTTGTTAAGGTTTCATTTAAATTGGTTTATTATTGCTGTTCAAAGTTTGGATTAATTCAAGGTCGGCCATCATCACAAACAGTGGATGTCAGTTCTGTTGTTGTTGTTAGATTATTTATTTGCTAATTTAGATGTTTTTGTGCACTGCGTGCACTGAGTGTTGCTACATTTGTTGTAATGATATTTGCGTCCAGGTTCTTGTAAATGTATTGTTTTTTATTAGTGGATTTAGGGTTAGTGTTTAGTAGTAATTGTGCAAGCAATGCATAAATAAGAAAAGGTTGTAAGTGCAAGTGAGGTTTGAATTTTTAAAAACTGTCCCTAGGATTTACAGTTTTATACATTCCCCTCGCTCCCTCTCCATTTGTTTATTTTTTTGATAACTGCATCACCTTTGGACACAGCAGAGTCCACAGCTCTGTACGACAGTAGTGACACACGTGGTTTGACAAGGTAGTGCTATGTGGGGAATTTCAGGAGACGGCTGGTATATTTTTCTCACTGCCTACCTCTGTGTATGTGTAATGGCTCTCCCCCCCCCCTCCGTGAGATCCAGTTCGAACTGGAAATATCTGGCCAGTGCTGGCTGCCTGCCCACTCCCACAGGCCAGGCTCCGTCAGCAGCACTTCCGGGAGAGTCTAAGCACAGGAGGAGAAAGTGAGAAGGAAATAAACAGCAGAGGGCCTAGAAAGCTGAGACATTCATTGGGATTGCTTGAGAGGAAAAATGTGCATCAGGCAACCATGCATTTGCTACTGACAAGCAAATCCATCTTCTTATATTGATAACCAGATGTGTTGTACACATTGGGGAGAAAGAGGGTGTTTTTCTCCTCTTCTGCTGAGAAATTGTGGTTTTTAAAACCTAGAAAGACCCTTTCTAAGTGCATAGCAAAATCTTTTATCCAAATGCTTCTATCTGTGTATATATAATTATATTATTTATTATTTAATACAATATTTAATCAAATCCTCCTTTTTTGCCCTGCTGATTGGACAGAGCAAACACATTTTGTCACATTTTTTCCGTCAGCGTTTACAAAAATCACTGCTGTTCTTTATATTGTAATACTGCATTTGGCTTTTATCCAGTCTATGAATGATTTGTCATTTCTCTCAATTAATACACTTAGTGTATCGCTGAAAACTGATAAATCTGTATAAAGTATACATTTTCATAGCAATTTATGATTTCATTGAGGTAAGAATAACAATAACTACATTTTTACTTTTTTGGGTAGGCGAACGCAGCAACTAGTCCCTCCAGTATTTTGCTGCCTTTTTTTTTAGATTGTTGAGGCCCAAAATGCATGATTTTCCTGGAGCTTTTGTAAATTGCGATAAAAGTTGCGATGTCTTTTGTTTGTTGCAGGGAAGTTGTGGGAGAAACTTGCAAACAAAGTGGCAAATTTGCATTTTGTTTTGTAAAGTTTTTTTAAAAATAAAAAGGAAATTTGTTTTGAGGAGAATAAAATTACTCTTGGCTGAGTTATCCCAGAAACCTTACCAAAAAGGCTCTGGGTGCAGCGAATGTTGGTATAATATGAAAGTGGCTGGTTGATTCAAGACAGAAAATTATTATTTATTTAATTAATCAAATTTGAACATTTGTCTTGTTGATTTTTGCATTGTTAGTTAATTTCTAGTCCCGGCTTGGGCTTGGACACACATTCATACGGTTTGATAAAGTACTTATTGGACTTTAACTTATCATTGCACTTACAATAACAATTGTAAATATTCTCTAGTTAGATCATCCTGTATGTCTCATCTCCCAGGTTTTTCCTGCACCCATCGTGTGTATTTGTGTGTACGCGTCGGTTGTGGGGGTAACTAAGCAGCCTGGCCTGCTGCAGAGAGCCAACAGGATGAAACAGCATCCGCTTCAGAGACTTCAGAGTGAAAAACTGTTACAGCGTACATTGATGTTAAAATGTATACAGATTGCCATGAAGGTCTGAAATGTTTTTCACGCTTTCGCTGTACGTTTTGTTGGTAAATGAGAGATGTTCGAGTCACACAAGTCTCGTCTTCATAGCAGAAACAAGGAAATGAATTTGGCGACATACGCTTGATGTCAATCACTTCTCATTCCCGCTTGGTCCGTGGCTATCAGAGTCACATACTGATACAAAGTCTGGCACCTAGGATTTGCGGGTCGCAGCAAAGTTGCTGTGATTGATTGAATTGACGCAATCACAACATTGCAAAATCCTGGAGGGACTGAACAACCAGTGACAGCAACAGAAGAATAACTACCTTTTGATCCTACATTGAAAGTTATATTTTCAGATTGTGACGCTTGCAACAACATCTAAGTCCATGTTCCTTTTTTTGCTCCAGTGATTCTAGCAGTAGTTCAAGTGATGACTCCCCAGCACGTTCAGTGCAGTCTGCTGCTGTTCCTGCACCCTCAGCACTTCCTTTATCCTCCCTTGAAAAGGATGAACCACGTAAAAGCTTTGGCATCAAGGTCCAAAATCTTCCTGTGCGCTCTACAGGTTAGTTAAAAGGGGCTCATGCCGTTTGCAAGCACAAGTTTTTTTTTGCACAAATATAAGTGAATTTTATTCCTGTACATCCCTCAAATATTGACACATTTTAATTAAAAATGATTGCCAATAGTTCATTTAATAATAACCTGTACAAAATTAATAAAACATTTGATCTGTTAACTACAGATACGAGCCTGAAGGATGGTTTGTTCCATGAATTTAAGAAACATGGAAAGGTCACATCTGTACAAATCCATGGCGCTTCAGAGGAGCGCTACGGGCTTGTCTTTTTTCGCCAGCAAGAGGACCAAGAAAAAGCACTTGGAGCATCAAAGGGAAAGCTTTTTTTCGGCATGCAAATCGAAGTCACAGCCTGGAATGGCCCTGGTAAGTTCTGATTATTGACTATATTGCAGCACAAACAAAACAAAAAACGCACAAGGTTTCAATAAGCACATTTTTCAGAGACAGAAAGTGAAAACGAATTTCGGCCCTTGGATGAGAGGATAGACGAGTTTCATCCAAAGGCCACACGGACATTATTCATCGGGAACCTGGAGAAGACTACCACCTACCATGACCTGCTTAACATCTTTCAACGCTTTGGAGAAATAGTGGTAGGTTAATGCTGTGAAGTGGTTGGTAATCAGGTCCTACATGCAATGCCATTGCACAGTTTGAAATGATCATACTTAGTGACAGCTCATTTCTGTTTTCATTATTCTGCAAAGGATATTGACATTAAGAAGGTGAATGGAGCCCCACAGTATGCCTTTTTACAATACTGTGACATTGCCAGTGTCTGTAAGGCCATAAAGAAGATGGATGGGGAGTACCTTGGGAACAATAGACTCAAGGTGAGAATTATCACCTTAATTTAAAATCATGGCTTTACTACCACATTTTTGTCATTCACAACCATAAGTATTATTTACAAGCATGGTTTGTATAAACTGTTATGTAAGTTAACATCTATTTGACATTTGTTCCTTCTTCTTTTTCAGCTGGGCTTTGGAAAGAGTATGCCAACGACGTGTGTTTGGTTGGATGGATTGGCGTCAAACACAACTGAGCAGTTTCTTACTCGTCATTTCTGCCGCTATGGACATGTTGTCAAGGTAAGTCTGTTCATTTTCTCCCTCACAGTTACCCATTGTTTACTTTCTGGCACCTTGGGACTCTTATTTTTTCTGTCTTTCACAGGTTGTATTTGACAGAATGAAAGGAATGGCTCTTATTCTGTATAACAACATTGAATATGCACAAGCTGCTGTCAAAGACACAAAGGGGTGGAAGATAGGGGGCAGCAAAATTAAGGTAATTGAAACAAAGCTTTGCTTGAAAATGTTGCTCTGTAATTTTGTTGTGTTCTTATTGGCTTAAATGATGTAAAAAATGCAAGTTAACCTTCTTTTTTTCTTCAGGTGGATTTTGCCAATCAGGAAAGCCAGATGGCTTTCTATCGTTCAATGCAGGCATCTGGCCAGGATATTCGAGACTTTTATGACATTCTCTCTGAAAGAAGGTTTGTGGAGTTTCCTTAATGGATACTTTTTTTTGCCTCTATATTCTGTCTAATGTTAAACTTTATTGATGCCAAAATATGATGGAAAAAAGCTTGATTTTGGGGGGTTTATTTCTTGGCAGGGATGATCGACGAACTCAATATGAATTTCAAGCAGAAAGACAATATTATGAAAATGTACGAACGCCAGGAACATATACTGAAGATCCACGTCGCAAATACCCTGCCAGAAATCGGGAGTTTTACACTGAATGGGACCCATATCAGGGAGATTACTATGATCCACAATACTTTGAAGACCCCCGGGAATTTCGAGAATACAGAGCTGACCCTTATGAGCAGGACATTCGCAAATACAGCTATTTGCAACGGGAACGTGAAAGAGAAAGGGAGCGCTTTGAAACAGATCGTGGACGTGATCATGGGAGGAGGACCATTGAGCATAGCCAAAGCCCATCTCACATTGCCTCTCGTCATCCTGCCAGCCCTACTGCATCTCCTTCACTCTCCGAGAGGATACCGAGTGATTCAGATCGGCGTATTTGTTGCCAATCTTCTGAAAGAAGTGGTAGCTGCAGTTCAATCTCACCACCCAGATTTGAAAAACTTGAAAAAGCACGCACTGAAAGATATAATAAAACTGAAAAACTTGAGAAGGATCGAGTCATTGAAGTTGAAAGAGGGAATTTGGTTGAAAAAGAGAAGCGGGCCGGGCGTAAAGATCGAGGGGAAAAGGATAAAAGTGAGAAACAGAGGCTTAAAAAGCTAAAAGTGACATCACCTATTATCCAAGCATGTGAGACAGAACCTGAACTTGATCGAGATGTAAGCCCTGAGTCCGTCCTTCGAAGTAAAAACAATAAAATTCCAAAGGAAGGCTTGAGCAAAGGAAGGTTAGATCTTCTGCCTTGCGTTGTGCAATTGACACGCGTCAAAGAAGGAAAATTGATTGGTCAATCTGTCCAAGAAAAACAAATACCAAGGGGTGGGAGTGACAGTCCTAGATTGGTATCACCTTCAGCTGACCAGAGGAGTCCTCCCTTCCGCCCTGAACCATCGAAAAGTGATATCTCTAAGCATGGAAAGGTGCCTAGACACAAAAATATGCACAGTTGTGTGGAGGTTATTGACAAGGATGCTAAAATAAAATCCAAAAAACATGGAAAATCTGAAATGGGATTTGACAGTTGTATTTCTGTGGATATCGATCGTTTGGCTGCAAGGAAAAGGCGTTTCGAAGACTCTGTTAGACCTGGACTTCATAAACTATGGAACAATGCTAATGAGACAGATTTAGAAAAGAACATTTTGACAAAAGGGATGCATAAAAAGGAGCACCACAAGGATAAATGTGTCCGGATGGTTTCAGTTAGCAGTCCTAAAGATGGACGAGACTGTGAAAGCAACACTGTAGGCTTTTCTCTGGAGCAGCAATCACAGTCAGGGAAGCTGCCAGAAGATTCTACAGATCAGTTGGTCTCTCCCTACCTTAAAATTGATTTGGAGGGACCAAAAAGTGAAAACCGCTCCAGTCTCACAAAAATGTTAGATGATGGCAGCCTTGATTTGGATGAATTAAAAGAACAACAGAAAAAAGTTTTGTCTGAAAACGAACAAGGAAAAGGGAAGTGCATGGACTCCGATGACGGAGATGAACACTTTGTGCACATTGACCAGAATGTTTGCGCAAGTCCAAGTCCATGGCTGCGACCTAAGCTTGGTGATCCTGATAAGTTAGTCAAGTTTGAAAACCCAACAAGTAATGAGACCCATGACTTTGAAAAAGATTATATAATAGATGATGTTCCGAAACCAATTCAGGATATGGCCAATGATGACTTCTCTTCCAATAAACGGAAGAAATCAGAAAATTTTGACTTTGAAATAGTCAGTGCAAAAAGAGAACGCAACTATCCAAGTTCCCGAATGTTGAATGAAGACATTTATCAGAGTATAACCTCCTCATTAGGACATGGTCACTTTGCTGCAAATGAGGAAGATGAAACTGCCCAGATTTCTGTGGCTGTTATAGACGAAGAAAGAAAATCTTCAACAACAGACGAGAGATTTTCACACACTGAGTCATTGAAAAACTGTTTGGGCCTAACAGCCACACATTTTCAGTCTTCTGACAGTGAGCTCCCAAAGGTTAAGACAACCTTGCTTGGCTGTGATGAGGAGTTATTGCAACGTTGGGAAAGACAGATAAAGTCTGATTCACTTAGAATGGAAATGACTTTCCCCAGTGATATTGCAAAATGTGAAACCACCCGCAAATGCCTTGGCCAGGATTTGGAACCTGGAGAAGTGCAGTCTGATTCAGATGATGATGGAGAAAGCAAGCACATCTCTCCCAAGTCCAATAGTTCCTTGTCTTATATCCTCAGGGAACGTGACGAGAGGATGACAGAGCTGAAGCTTTCAGGCTCCTTGGAAAAGAATAAGTTTTATTCTTTTGCTTTAGATAAAACTATAACTCCTGATACTAAAGCACTCCTTGAAAGAGCCAAAACACTGTATTCCTCTAGAGAGGATAATTGGTCCTTTCTCCCATCACGCTTTCCAACCTCCCACAGCTGTACAGATAAAGACAAAGTGAAGCTAGCACCTCGACCGATTCCTTCTTGGTATAAGAAAAAGATTCGTACTGACTCTGTTGAAAAGATGCATGATAAAAAGGAGGAACTTAAGCCACAGGACCACGAGCGACAAGACTTGTTTGCCTCTCGCTTCTTGCACAGCTCAATCTTTGAACAGGATTCACGGCGTTTGCAGCATCTTGAACGTAAAGACCAAGATTTAGAAACTGGAGTTGGCATGCCTTTTGCTAAACCAGGTACTACTGAGACACAGCCTGAGTCTGGAGTAAATGACATGCCACTAGAGCCTATAGTGCTTTTCCATAGTCGATTTTTGGAGCTTCAACAACAAAAGGACAAGGACCATCTTCCACCTGATACAGAGAATGATTCAATAGTGGTGGAGATTAAAAGAGATGAAGTGCAGCATTGTGATAATGTGTTGTCTGAAAAGGAATCTGAGCCTGTACTGAAGGTTGACAAACCAACCAGCCCCCCATTAACCTTGTCAGTTTCACCATTTGTTCATTCCCCAAAAGAAATGTCTTCATCAGAAAATAAAGAATGTTTAGCTCCATCCTCAGATCAACCTGTGTCGTCTGTCAAAAGGGAAACCGTAGAGCCATTTCTTGAGGAATCTCCATCTCATTCTTTCTCTATGGGAGACTTCAAACCAGTTGCTCCTAAGCTTACCAGAAACCCTCCTTTCGTCCTTTTGGGGCCAGAAAATGAAATGGAAACAAAAGAGTTAATTGAACCCGTAGCAAAAAGTGAAGAAAGTTTGTCAGTGGAACATAATCCTCTTGTGGAAGATAAGCCTCCAACTCCTGGTGCTTCCCTAAGTGTTTTTGAGAGAGAGACTGCAGAATTCACCTACTCTGAATATCCAAAGATTGAAGAAAAATCTGAAATTAAGACAGAACTTAAAATAGAAAATCCAGAAACAAAACATTTTGAAGAACCTCAGAAACCTGAGACAGATTGTGAGGCATGTATGCCAGAGCTAGAAGCTGAAATAAAACCGTCACCAAACCGCAGACAGCCCAAGAGTAAAAGGGCAAAATCACTTTCAGTACTACGTACTTCCCAACCTTCCCAAATTGTTGCCACTGAAAAACCTCCAACACGAAAGAGTGAACGGATTGACAGAGAGAAACTCAAAAGGGCTTCATCTCCTCGGGCAGATGTACCAAAAGCATCAGTTGAGTACAAAGCCACTTCTAAGTCACCAATTCATGCATCAGATTCTGAGCAAAACCTTGAGTCAAGTTTGATCCATGGTAGAACACGACGCAGGAATGTAAGATCAGTCTATGCCACGCTACATGAAGACGACCAAGCTGGCAAAGAGGTGGTTGAATCATCACGCTCCATGCGCAAACGTAATGCTGATAAAGAACCATTACAGCAAGATATTCCAATTCCATCCACCAATACAAGGCGAGGACGCCCACCTAAAAGAGGCATCAAACGAGGTGAAGATGTATCACCAGTTAAGGGGGATCAGCAGAAAATAATCGAAGAAGACACAGAGGTCAAAGACTCTACTACTGTAGAGGCTGTAAAATCCTCTGAGGGGTGGCGTTCACCCCGCACACAGAAAGTGCAACAAACACAATTGACTTTAACTGCTCCTGTTAACAAGAAAGGAGGTAGAATAGACAAACAATCTGGGAGCACTACAGTACTAGCTGAACAAGCTGATCTGGCAAGTCATGATGAATCAGAATTTAATCCTAAAGGTGATTCTGAACTGTTTGTGAAGCTATCAGAAAATCTGGAAAATGCAAGCTCACCAGTGCACAGAATGGAGAAAGATTTGAAAGATTCTGGTGGAAAGAAATCTACTGTTGGGGATATTGAAAAGGTAGACACCAGCTCCACTGAGAGGAGACAACTGCCTGAAAAGAGTGTAAAAATGAAAACCCCAAGGCTGAAAAGAAATACCAAGCAAGTCACAGAAGATAAATCACACAGCTTAAAAAATCTTGAGATCCGTGTAAGCCTTGATGACGTAAAAGTTATACTTCGTTCAGAGGACGATGAGCCGGAGTCATTTGAAGCTTCCACATTTACAAAAACCAAGACAATAGTAAAAGAGAATGCAGAAACAAAGATTATAGGCTTTCCAAAAGAATCAAAAGAACTTGACGCACAGGAACAGGAAGACAGTCTATCAGAACCTGAACTTCCTGCTGATCCAGCGGCTCTCTTAGCACGGCAGATGGAACTAGAGCAGGCAGTTGAAAATATTGCCAAACTTACAGTTGAGCAACCTCCTCGGCCGTACAAGGAACCACCTTCTGAGCAGCCTACAATATTACCTCCTGTCATAGTAGAGCAAGAAGCTGAGGTTGAGGAGGAAAAGCGAGCTAATCCTGCAAGCGAAACTGAACTTGCAGCTGCCATTGATTCTATTACAGCTGAAGAAACATGTGCAGACGCAGATGGTTTCACAGCTCCTCCTACTTACACTGCTCTTGTTCCTACCCCTGAATCTTTGACATCCCCCTCCAACGAGATCATGGAACCTGAAACACACATGGTAATTAACAACATTCTTGCTGCGGACTCAGATGATGGTCCTTTGACACCCAGCCCAAAGGGGCAAATTGCAGAAACTAAGGTAGCTGAGGATACCTCTCTTCTTGAGACACCAAAGAAAACAGGCAGAGTTAGAGCCAAACCCCTAAAGAAATCGAGAAGTCGTAAAGGTGCAGCTAACAAGAAAGGGGATATTGCTGCAGAGGTTTCACAACCAGAACCCTCCCCAGTCAAGTTACCGGAGTCCATCCCAGAAGACCCAGAAACCATAAATTCACAAGCAGTTACTGCTACAGCTGGTGCAACTGCAGCAGCTTCTGTGGTCACTGCTGTGGCAACTTGTAGGCGTGACCTTACAAGTGCTATATCTGTAGACACACCAAAAGAGGCAGAACAGCCTGAAGTTGAACAACCTGTACCAAAAGAATCTGCCTTTTATTCAGGACCAAGCAACATTTTAAGTAGTAAAAAGAATCCCCAGGCAGAAAAGCCATCTACCCCTACTCCCGCCCCTGCCCGCCCACAACCTATATCCCAATTTGGCGTTCCCCTGCTGCGGCCCGCCAAAATGCCACTTTCACCAGACTGGCCTCCTAGTACTGAAGAAAGTAGAATTTATGTTGCTCCTTCATGCCACGTTACAGTGGTAACACCTCCACCCGCATCAACTGCACTTGGAACCCCTTCAACAAATACCCCAATGCCTCCTGACACGAAGGCCTCGGATATTGACCCTAGTTCCAGTACCTTAAGAAAAATCCTGATGGAACCTAAATATGTTTCTGCATCAAACAGCAATTCTATACCTACTACTATGGTGACATCTACATTGTCAGATCCTTTGCGGATGTCAGAGAATGAAAATCCCTCTGTCACGGTGGGTTCAAGACAGTTACATCCCGAAGAGAGACCATCTTTACCCCCCCAGCCCATACACCACAAACCCTTCCCACTGACAGAGTCTCAACAGAACTGTGGAGAGAAGATTCAGCATACAGTTATTTCTCCTGCTACCTCAGTAATAAGTCGAATTCCAATGCCTTATGATACAGAGGAAACTCCCCGAATTTCCCTAAGCAACCGAAGCATTGGCCTGTCTGTTCCCAAGCAAAAATTTAGAGCCAACTCTAATGAGAATAATCGCTACCATTGCATGGATATAGTAGAAGATGGGTCCAGAGGGCGCTCTGTTGTTGAGACCACTCCCTACGGTACAGGCTCCAATCCTGGCCTAAGGGTCAACACATCAGAGGGCGTTGTTGTTTTGAGTTATTCAGGTCAGAAAACTGAAGGACCTCACAGGATGAGAGCCAAAATTAGTCAAATTCCCCAAGCCAGTGCTGGTGATATAGAGTTTCAGCAATCAGTGTCCAAATCTTCGATAAAGCAAGACCCACTCATCACATCATCCCTGTCGCCTACCCCAAAACTAGCCCCAACCCCTACAGCTTATGGGCACACAGGGGTTCTCTTGACAAGCCAGTCTTATAACTCTCAACCTGTCATTTCCAGTACAAAGCAGGAGAGTCTTGGATGTGACAAATCTGAAGCCCCATATCACACCACATCACAGGGTGGCGTTGTAAAGATGTACCAACATCCAGTTAGTTCTCCCCAAGTCTTGATGTACAACCAAGCTGTAATACAGCAACAGCAGGCCAAGAGAGGACCGGGGTCTGAACCTCTGCCCAAAAAGATGGACATTGGCAAAACTGTTCAGCAGTCTAACCTAAGTCCAATCATGAGTCCACACCACCAATCACTACCTGGAACCCGCATGAGCCCCAGCCCTAGCATCCCAACTGATAGGTCAGCTCTACACCTAAAGCAAGAACCTCAGTCCCCACGGACAGCTGTACACTCCCCTTCACACTTTGTCAAAGCGTGTCCTCCAAGCAGTTCTCCTAGAGGAACTTCTGTCGTTCTGGGTCATGGCATGACACCAATGTCTACATATCATTCTAGTATGCATCACCCACACTCAGAACAGTCTTCTGTGATAATTCAACCTCACAGTGTCACTCAGGCAATGGCTCACGAAGCCAGGATGAACACCCCACCAATGTCTGGGATAAACTATGGAAGGAGAGGTGATTCCCTGTCTTCATCACACCCGGGACCTCCACAGCGCTCAAACACACCGCAGCCTAATATCATCCGAGATTTGGTACTTCAGTCTCATTCTAGTCCCAATAGGTCAGTATCGGGTGGTGGTGGCGGCAGCAGTGTAAGTGAAGAAGACCCCAGACACTTTAACCAAGCTCTTAGTAGATCTTCCGTGCCCCAGCTCCAATCTGATGTTATGATGATTCACAGTGATCACCGAGGGCTCCACCCAAGCATACGCATGGACCAGTACAGAGACATGCACCAGCGCATCCTTATGCACCAGCAACTGGGAGAGCAGGCGGCTGTAGAAGCAAGACAGTCACGCACCTCAGAGACTGGAACGTCTTTAAGCAACATCTCTGGGCCTTCAAAGGGTCCTATAGTGGGAAAGAGCATTGACCTTTCTGCAAAAGAATCTGTCAAACCACCAGAAGGAAATCTGATACATCCACCCTCCAATGAAAGTAGAATCAGGGGAGTCCATGCATCTTCTCCTGTCCTGGTGTCATCTCACCCACATGGGGTTCAGCTGATACATCAAGGAGGTGTGGGCTCCTTTCCAGCATATCGGGAAATGCGAGGATATCCATCCCAGTTTTCAGGACATCTTTCATCAGGACACAACCTGGCTAACCAAGGCATTGCATCATCACAGGTCACTTGATATGCTTATTATTGACATTCTGCAAATATTTTTGCATTGTAATATGTATCATGTATAATTGTGTTTTATAGATCATATTCGTATACAAAAACAAAATGTGCATAACTATTAAGTGGATCATGTTTTTTCTCAATCAGGTCCTGCCAGAGCCTGAGTTGAGTTACAGGGGTAAAATGTCTCAGTCACACGTGGGAGGAAGTGATTCCAACTCTGAAGGTTCCCATCTTCGCCATGCTACCTCTACAGATCTTTCACACATTTCTAGAGTATCACAGGATACGGTCTCCCCCTCATACCAGTCTCCAATGGCGTCTCCTATGAGTCTTACTCATAAGCCAGATCTATCTCTACAGAAAGGCCCTCCAGCCTTCCTGTCATCCCCTTCGCAAGCAGTAACCCCATCAAGTTCTCTGCATCCTAGGCCGGATGCTAACCTGGAACATTCGGGACATCGTTCCGTTGACATGGTGCAGCTTTTGACGGTAGGAAGACAGATTGACAAGCAATGTCATTCATGGAATATATATTTTCAAGACAATACCAAAGAGAAAAATATTTAATATGTAATGTTTCGTTGTACAGAAATATCCTATTGTATGGCAAGGCCTTTTGGCATTGAAGAACGACCAGGCTGCTGTCCAGTTGCACTTTGTTTCTGGCAACACCATACTGGCCCAGCGCTCCCTGCCGCCCACAGAAGGAGGTCCTCTTCTCCGTATTGTCCAGAGGATGAGGCTTGAGGCTTCCCAGTTGGATAGTGTGGCACGCAGAATGACTGTAAGTACTTCAGTTTTTACTAAAGCAGTTTCTAAAGTTTCAATCAACAAGATTGATCAAATGGAGACGTAATTGTAAATCATGTGTTATTCTTAAATGAATTAGACTTATCATTCATGGCAGGTGAAGAATGACTACTGTTTGCTCCTGGCACTACCCTGTGGTCGAGACCAAGAAGATGTCCTTGGTCAAACCCAAGCTTTGAAAAGTGGCTTTATCACGTACCTACAAGCCAAACAGGCAGCTGGCATTATCAACGTGCCCAACCCTGGCTCTAATCAGGTCTGTGGTCCTTTAAACTTTTTCAGTTCTACCTTTCTTTTTTAATTGTGTCTGTGTTTTACAATTAAAAATCACAACATTTAGTTCCGTCTCTAATTGTTACTTTCATCTTTTGATTCACAGCCAGCTTATGTGGTGCAGATTTTCCCGCCATGTGAGTTCTCAGAGAGCCACCTCTCGCGCCTGGCCCCAGACCTTCTCAACAGCATCTCCAGCATTTCCCCTCACCTCATGATTGTCATTGCTTCTGTTTAATTACCTCCATTCTTTCCTGAACAAAGCCAACACCAGCCCTCTTTGACTTGTCCAGTTTTATAAACTGGAATTGCCTCATATTTGAGTTTTGACTTTTGTTTTTCTCCTTCACTTCACCAAGTCCTTAAGTCACTCAATGACATCGAATTCCAAAAACTATACCTTTTACAACGAGGATCTAAAGGGTCAAACGGGGATTTTTGATGATAATTTCAGATTTTTCATTTCATTGTTGCCATTTTTGGAGGTGTTGTCCATAGCCTTTTCTAATTCATAGCACCCATAAAGCTATGGATTGAGACCTTCCTATGGGATATTTTTTACCTTCATAAAAGTGATTGTGAATTTTTATTTTTTTTATTTTTTAAAGACAAACGATTTGAGAAGTCATTGCACTATGTTAATGAAAAAGTTGTGAACTCTGTACAGATTTGAGTATAAAATGATACATGTTATGGAATTACTCTCATGATCAGCCACGCTTGTGCAAGATAAAAGAAAATCATTGGCTGGAAAATGATAAAGAATCATTTCAGCCTGATCAATCATACTGCTTTCGCTCCTTCACCATCAGCCAACTTCTACGTCATTTCCGGACTCAACTCTCCATCCCAAAGTGTTCCCTGCCCCAGGAACTCATGAGGGGACGTTTAGAGTTGTACAGTTCACACTCAATGCCTCAACAGGGGACTATATAAAGAATATTTAATTTGTTTATTTTTGTTTGCATCTTAAAGCCGAAGGGTATTGTGGACAATTGTGAAACTGTAAATATTATAAATATTTAAAGACTGAAGCAATGTGGAGAGACCAAGTGAATTATTTTACAAGAAAGATCATACAATGTTTTCTTTCTTTCTTTCTTTCTTTTTTTCAGTGGGCATGGGCAAGAAGGGGAATGGTGGGAAGGATCTGTTCAGGATCCAGGAGTGATATTGAAGAAAAAAAAAATATTTTTAAAATTGATTCTGTGCCAAAATGTCTTTTGCAAATGCTCTACACACGCAATGTAAACAAAAATTGACCAGAACCTATTTTCATATGTGACTTTGTATTTTGTCCCGTCAGAGGGCAGACTTAATTCCCTTTTTTTGTATTGGTCATCAACCCAACTCTGTTACTACAGTGATTTTACATTATGAAGTTGTATCCTCATTTTGAAGGAAACCTTGTGTTGTAAGGGTTGCTTTCTTTCATTTGTATTCCTGTTCTCCTTCTCCCTGATGTGGTCCTTTACTGCCCCCTGCTGTCTGAAAATCATCCTCACATATTAAGCACTGCATCCTGAGGTCATTTAAGCCATGACTTCGTGACAGATGTGCTATAGCATGCTTTATTTTCAAATCTTAAAGGGTAAACAGAAATCATAAAGAATGTGACTTGAACTTGACATCATGCCGCTAATGGATGTGTTATCATCTGTCTTCATTGCTCCCCTTGAGTGTCTCCTTGAGCCAAGCTGTAAATAGTAATGTCCTTAATCTGTGCTCTTATGTATTTTCACCTTCATAATTGTCTTTATTCAGGGTCCTTATTTTTGTTTTGTGCAACAAAACAAAGCAGTCTGAAAGAGACGGGAGATAAGGTGTGTGAAACCGATGCTGAAAGTAAAACCAGGCTTGTCAGTTTTGTGGTGTAAAGATTTCTATGACTGCAAGCTAAATACTCTCATTGTTATGTTGAAGGCACTTATAATTTTTGATAAACAAATGAGAAAAAAAACTTTAAACAGTGATTAATAGGAAAACTGTCTTTTGATCAATCTTCATTTTGAGTGTATTTTGCTGTTCCTCTATGAGGACATTTTAAACTGTAAAATAAATGGTTGTTTAACTTACTTCTGAAGATCATTAAATGGTCTTTAATGATTGGGTTTGGTTTGGGCTTTTGTGACTTGCCTTGAGAAATTGAAGTTATTTTGATGCACTGACTTGTGAAGAAAGATTTTTCCAGAATCTTGACTTGAAGAAATAGGACCTGCATCACTGTAATACAAAATATGCAAGCTATTATGTTCATTGTCTGGAAGCTTTAACTTCTGTGTCTCTGTAACAGGTTGTAATGGTTTACATAGTTATATACGCTAACTCAGTGTTTCTCAAATGGGGGTCTGTGTAGCCCTAGGGGTACTTTGGAGTACTGCTGGGGGTAAGTGAGATTTCTTTTTGAAATGTTAATTTAAATGCATAATTCCCTGAAATAATTATACTATAATCATTTAGTAATGGATTCTAAACATTTAAATGTGTTTCAGTTACAAGCTTGTTAAGTAAATCAGACCCTGACAGTGCAGCGCTGTAATGTACCTCTTCATATAGTTCTTGTTTCTACCAAAATTGCTGTGCACTCCTCAGGCGGTACTTGGCTAAAAAATATTTCAAAGATGGTATATTATTGAAAAATATTGAGAACCACTGCGCTAGCTGATGTATAATTGCTCATCAGGATCACTGCTGCAGTCTATTCAGCAGTCAGAAGATGTCAGTAACTACCTAGACTACATTTCTTAGCTTCAAGCTGTGACACAGCTTTGTGAAGCTGATCAAGCTACCACAGAATTTTAATTTCAGTTCACCATGCAAGTGATTTGTTTGTTGAAATTCTGGCCCTGTCCTTAATTTGATTAGAGTCTCTGAAGCATAGTATCATGGAATTTAAATTTGTTTAAGGAAAATGTGCACATTTGGAAGCAGCAAACCTTTGCTCAGACCTTAAAAATATATCTAAACAAGTACGAAATGTGTCTTTGATTGACTTATATTGTTTTTATTAGCAGCCAGCAAGACCTGGGTTTAATTCTGGTCTGCCACAGAAAGAATTGAGGGGAATCTTGTATGCCCAAACATGTCTGACATGGTCAGGGAAGATTGTACTTTAAATAAAAGGATGCATGGGTTTGCTGCCTCACTGCATAAACAAAAGCAGTATGCTACATCTACACATAAAAGAAAATGTGCATTCAGGATTATCTATATACACCTTCGAGCACTGTGTGCATGACAAAACTTGAATGACAAGTTATAAAAATATTTCTGTTACTTAGATTTTAGAGAGGTATTCAAATGGACATGGAGCAAGACAAACCATGGCTGTCAAGGCAGCAATTATATTCTCATCCATGAGGCAAACAGCTCCATGGTTTCTGGAATTGAAAGACTGTAGCTTTAACATCACTGTTTCCGGCTGCACCCGCCACATTCAAGAGTACACTAGCCGGCAGATTCCCCCAGAGGGACGCCTTTGGGGATTTAGTGGGGATTGGAGTTCTATTTGGGAACATTTGGTGGTCAGGGCTGAAGGGTCTTTCATTATTTTCAGAAATATTCCTGAGAGTGCAATTAATTACATTCAAATGCAGTCGGCCTGTGAAGAGACACCAACTTACTGAATATAGTGAATTATGAACTGTTATTTTCCATCTTCATCATAAATGATGACCCTGAGGAACACCAGCTGCAGCAGTATATGCTGGTGATTGAGCAACCAAAGAAGGGTAAAGAGGCCATACCTTGCTTACTTTTTTCCTCTCCTGTCATTATGCCTACAGTAGAAAGAAAGGAGTGTGACCACGAAGAAGAGGTGAGTCATAAGTGATTTATTGTGCCTCGACAGGCCAAGACGCGGAATGTTAATTGACGCCCTGTTTGCAGCATGAGAAGAAGCAGATCAGATTGGGACAGTGAAAAGCCAAGAAGGAAGACTTCAGGAGAAAATCAAGATACTTCCCTGTGTGTTGCCCTCCCTCCTCCAGATTTATAGTTCTTCTAAGATTACAGACTCGGCCTCTGAGCGGTGAAGCAAGTCGAGAAAGAGTCGTGTGCCATGCCCTTAAAGTAGAGCTCTTTCATATTTTTGAGCTGTTCTCCTCTTGAATTCTTTGCCACAAGATGACATTTTGTAAGCCCAATTTTAGCTAGAAAATGTAAAGAATGTTGAAAACTCAAAGGTTGGTTTTTCAGACACTGATAACTGCTTGTTTTCTTGTTTTTTGTGCCCTTCTGGCGTTGAGCAGCATTCCATGCTGGTGTTTGAACAATTTGTCCTTACATAAGAGCCCAGAATAAACCAAGTAAAAGAGATACTTTGTTTACAAATGTATATGTATGTGTGTATATATATATATATATATATATATATATATATATATATATATATATATATATATATATATATATATATATATATATATATATATATATATATATATATATATATATATATATATATACTGATTTTGATTACTTGACATTACTGAAAATGTCAAAGTATGTGATGCATCAGCATAGCTGAAGGCAAGAGCTCTGGAATGCAGGCTTTGGTTTAGGCATTTACCTATTACATTATTCAAACTGTCACAAAAGAATTTACAGAAAGAACTGTTGAGAGTAACACAAATGAAGCTCAAAGGGTTTTAAAATGAACTTCCGCTCAGCAGATGGTTGCCGGGCTGTTTTCCTTGCCAGAAACCTATGAAGGCCTTAACCTTTATAACCCAAGGCACCAATATCACCTTTTAAAAAGTCCTTTTAAGGTGCTTCACCAGCATATTTTCTCCCAGAGTTGTGAAACCTGACGAGTGATTGTATCTGAAGGCTTCAAATGATTTGACCCACCTCTGTTCTGCCTACGGCTTTACATCACAGTAAAGCTATGTCAACTTACCAGACTGTTGTTCTATGATATGCCTTTACCCACTTAGTCATTAAATCTACATTACTGATGATTATTTATCAAAAATGTGATTGTGTAAATATTTTGTGAAAGCACCAATAGTCAACACTACATAATAGTTGCGGTATTGATATCAAGGTATTATTGGTAAAAAATATTGTGATATTTGATTTGCTCTACATGGCCCAGCATTAACAGCAATTCATTTGTTGGCATTACAAACTACAGCTTCCATGAAATTGTTCAAGCACCGCAATGCAAGTGCAGTATTACACATCATGGTTCTGGCCATCTATTTACTTTTTAGCTGTAATCTCAGCTTTCTATAAATGTTCCCTAAGTTGGTTTTATAGCTTGCCATGGGACTAGCTTTAGTCTGTGAAGCTTTTGGCATTTAACCAACAACCATCATGGGTGTGTTGGAAGTAGTTATTACAAACATTAAACACTATTGTGATTTTAAATATTTTGGATCAGAACAGATGTGGTGTTGTTTCCCTAACAACTCTGTATCCCCTACTGTAGACTGAGGCTTTGAGTAGTTAGCGTGAACATCCCATGAAGAAACACTTTTTAATGAAGGTCCGTTTGTCACATATTGGGGAAGGGTATAAGCAGAAAAAAATCCCAAAATGTCCTTTTCAGTGACATGTGTCCACTGGCCTCATCAGTCCCAGAGATAGCACAAGCACTAATATTGGAACAGGAAAAAACCACTCACACAAGGAGACATGGCTGATTTCCATGTCAGCACGATAAGGTAATGTAATGCAGAAAGTGGTATTTGTTTATTGTGCAAACATGAATGTTTGCTTAAATTATCAGAGTATGTTTGAGAGATATTTACTGGAGCCTGAGTGTTAATGCTTTGATCCGAGAGCTTAAAGCTATAGAGAAACAAGGAGTGAGTTAGATAAGATGCTGTTTTGGTGTTTTGGTAGTCCAGAGCATTATAACCAGGGAGAACAAGAGGCAAAGTGCATGTAGATAAATACACACAAGCTCTCTATCAAGTAAGTTACAGATATCTTACAATGCGATCACTGTAAAATTCTCATTGACTTAATAATTTTTAAACAATTCTTAATGCATTTTAACTTTCAATCCATCTTGAAAAACTGTAAATAAGTTGTCCTAAAAAACAATACAACACGTAGCTGACTTACAATACCTGCCCATGTAAAGTGAAAATACTTCTCCGGGCTCAATACGAAAAGTCAGCTTCAGGCAAACTCCACTGACGGAAATGCAATTATGTGACAACTCCACTTTACAATGGACCTCTGTTAGACATGGATCAAGTGACTGACGGGGTCACGGTACACGTGGACAGTAAATGCTACAGCTATATGCCCGCACCCTGTTGACTCACGCCTCATAAACACAACACCTTCCTCTGACATCACGCCGTGCTGTCCTAGTTGCAGTCTGATATCTTTAATTTAATGCGTGGCCTTTCATATTCTTTTTATTACTTGGTTCATTTGGTTTCATAGAAGCTCTGTATTGATGTTTGACAGACCTAAAATTATATTTAAATGTGACTTATAAAGTTTTTTTTATCTATTCTGCAATTTTATATATGTAAATAAGATCCTAATTTAAATGCTGAGGCACCTGGAAATGCTAGGTCTTTATGGATGCATTAATGCAGTTCAGCAACATAATAGTTTTGAGTTTTTACCAGAGCACTCACTAGTCTACATGAGGAAAAGTCGAGCTATTAGCACGTTAGAACACTTGTTCAGCCAAGAATTGTAATTGTTCTTTAATTATAATAAGAAGTTAACATCTCTTACAGCCAAATCTTTAACTATAAACCTTTATAATGTAGCTCCTATTTGTAAGAGTGGTCAAATAAAAGTAAATCATAGCCGTCAAACTAAACTTTGCATTTTAATGATTATGATGATTGCACTCACCAAGTTAAGTGCCTTCAGCTGAGGGTCTGAGGCTGTAAATTATTCACTCATTCAAACACACACAGAGAGACACACACACACACACACACAGACACACACACACACACACACACACATTGATACACTGATGACAGAGGCTACCGTGCAAGGTGCTACCTGCTCATCAGGAGGGAATAGGTGGGAATAAACATTCCTGCGTTCGGGAGCAATATAGGGTTCAAGATGTTCCTCCTCAGCCACTGCCGTAAAAAGGTCCAAAGTTCAACCAGATTGTCTGCTGGAAAATGGAAGTTTGTCAGTGTCCAGTTGCAGATGATTTGAGTTTGTTAATATTATTATGGCTTGATTTATTCACTTTAGACTCTTGAGTGGTAAAAGATTCTGTGGCTAAAATCCAAACTGGACGCACCGCAAATGTCAGTGTGCGCACAAAACCACAAGAATTATGCTTGGTCAAACGTTGGAGTTTAAATATGGTGGGTGTTAAAACTTAACATTTTATTGGTGTTTTTCTTTCACTTTAAGTTTCTCTACTTGTCTGATCGTGTGACTTCTCATGTTTCTTGTGCCGTCAATTGGCTTCTTTTTTTTTTTGCAATGTGACGCTATTCTCAGATCTCAGCATTAAAGGTTCCCTTTCTTGTTAACTAAAATTATGTTTTTTCTCAGTGTTATTTACCAAATAAAATTAGTGTATCCTTTAACAAGTATTTCCTTCCTCATAAAACATTTGCAAATTCAATTTTTCTTAAAATGTTTAATACCAGCATTGTTGGCTTATCTGCGCTGTCACCAACTGGCTGTCAATGCAGTTGCATGAAAGAACTTTTGACTAAATGCATCAATGCCGATGGGTCTTTGTATGTTCCTAATGCTACACAAATGCATTTTAAGATAAAACAATCTAATACACATGTACAGTGGGACTGTGTGCGTTTCTTGCTCCATTCCTTCGTTCCCGGATCGGCGGTGTTTGGGTTGTGATCTGGCTCCAGGGAAATGAAAAGCTGATTTGTGGTTCTTTCACTTTTCAGGGATAATAAAAGACAAGCGTGTGTGTGTTTTTTCCCACCCAAATCTATTCTGGATTTAAACACTCCGCCTCCAGAACCCAATCTGTCAGCCAGTGTGAATAAGTGTGAGAGCCAAAAGTGGACACAGGTCACTTGAGGTGGGTGTAGGTTTGAAAACAGTGTGCATGTGCCTGACTCATTCTGAAAGAGGTTTCCAGAGGTGGGGTGGGGGAGTACAAAGAGCTGTTATGCTAGTCAGGATGTGTTGATTGTTCAGCATGCTCTGCCTGCACAGTGCTTAGGGAAAATGATGGGGTTGGAACTTTTTAAGACTGGAAAATGTGAAATGGAAGAGATAAAACACAAAGGAAGGCATTTAACGAGGACAATCTGGATTTCTCAGCAGTGTTCTTTTCCATCGTGAGTCTGTTTGTATTTGTTGGACAACTAATTGTTCACTCTCTGCATTGCTGGTTTTTGCATCTCCTCTGCCAGGCATCCAAAAGCACTAACAAGCTAGAAGCTGTTTACAAGAATATCACTACTGACCTCAAACCTCAGCCATGTTATGATTTATGGAAAGCTGTGGTCTCACCAGTGATGCAGTTAACAAAGTCTAGTTTCACGTAGATTTATGTCTTGGTGAAAGACTATGGGGCCTTTTAAGTTGTTTCAAGTGGAACGCTGTGCTTCTAGTCTCACATTGCCAGACCCTCCTCAACAGCACAGGGGAGGAGGGTTTTGCTATTTCACACAGTATTCTGTGATGGAAGAAAAATGTGCTCTTGTTTATTGGCATTTCTTTAAACCAATCTTAACCGTCTGGGGCGGTGCTGAGCAACAAACAAAAAAGAAGCAAAATAGCCTTTCCTAAACCCAACTATCCCATTTGTGTCCAAGTCTTCTTTTCCTAAACCCGACTGCCAAAGGCAGCTGACCAAGCACCCGTATTTTACACGATGGGAGGGAGAATGATTCTGTCAGTACAAAGTCATTTGAAAGAAAACTCATGATCATGAGCTATGGATCATCCTGAGTACCCAGGGAAAGACTGCTGATATTATCATACGTCACTCTTCAGTGTTCCAATCACTGAAAATGTAACTTCATTTAGCTCCATTGTATTTTAGTGGTGACAGACATCTCAGAGATGGAAATCTCAGTACCTCAGCTGATAAAAATGAAACTATCGGCATGGCTACACCCCATAAGGGTATATGATGAAGTGTTTTTTTGTGTGATTTGAATGAACTAAACCTTTGAAAAGGTTCTCTGAGAGACCTATAGCAGACATCAGTGATGCTATAGTGTTTTTAGCCAAGCTAGCAGCGTTAGCACCAACATCTGTGATCACCAGAGGATGAATCCCAATGATCTTGGGGATTGGGTGATCCTCTGACATTTCCTCCAATGCCGTAATGAGACTTACGTTTTTGGTTTTGATTAAATTTGCCATGAAATTTAATAAAGACATTCCTTGTTCACATGACGATATATCCTACTGATTATAGAGAACCCCTGACTTTTTCTTTAGCGCCTCCAGAAACCAAGAAACCAGGTTACTCAGGTGATCAATGTCTCTAAACTCTGATATAAAACAGCTTATTACTGGACAATTCCCTCAGGAACGTGTGTGGGCTGGTTTGGTGTTTGTTGAAAGAGACCAACAAGCAAGAACAGGCTCTTGGCAAAGCAGTGCTGACAGAAAGGCATTGAAATGAGCCGCCAGTCAGCTGTGATGTGTATTGCTCCACTGAACCACCTTCACCACTAACAGCAAGCACCAGCTTTCTTAGCGCTCGTGTCCACTGACTCTCTAATATGGCAAAGAAGCCATTAGGTATAAATCCACCCGCCTGTACTGTACGTGCTCACACATGTACACACTCATGCAAGCATGCACACACACTCTGCATTCTCACACTTGAATCTATGAATGTAGCAGCTGCAGGCAGGCTGTCTAAACAATGCAATGTGACAACCTCTTCTGACAGCACTGCAAGGGAAAGTGAACATGTGTGCTCATAGTAATTTGCCATCTGGAAAGCCATTTTAGGTGTGTTTATGATGGCAAGAGGTTAAAAGACTCTGGAAGTTTTATGTCTTTCTGGCAAAGCCAGCAGTTGCATGGCACCACCCATGTTTCTTTGTACCCAAGGAAGTAAAGTGATATCATCTTTTATGCTAGCATTTTAGATCTGCCCACACACAAACATGCCTCACCTTGCACATCACCTGATTTGCAACTTCTTTTTTTGGACTATTTTGTCATACTTATTGGCATACTCAGGTGTGGGTACTTTTTAATATCAGTTTTTAAATATTTCATCCTCTATTCAAACATTTAACCGACCAAAATAAAACAGAAAAACAACAAGTATGTTTACCACAGGAAATTGTACTTGCATAGTGGAAACTGAAACAGTACTTTATACACCCAGAAGACACAGCACAGCATTAGCATTTATTTGGATTCTTGTCTCACTTGGTGAGTGTAAGTCATAGGAGAATCTTTCCTTGCCGCTGTCACCAAGTGCTTGATCATGAGGAAATGTTGTCTCTCTGTATGTTGTAGACATTTTCCATGTGAAAAGTGTCATGGGATAACTGTTGCGATTTGGCACAATATTTGGCTTGATATTCACACTCCTTTGAGCTATGTTTAGGTTCTTCTTTTAACATTTTTATGCTGTCATACTGTTTTGCTGACATAACTTCATATAGTGCTGACAAGCTGCCATACACTGTGATTTTATTGGCTGAATCACAAATGCATTGCATGAGTGTATTGGTTCATCAAGAAATCACATCCCACAAATATGGTGAATGTTTTTAATTTAAATAAAATGAAATTACTACCCATCATTGTATTTAGTAATTAATGATGTTGCAGACCAGAAAAGCAAAATAATGAGCTAAAAGATGCTAACAGGCTCTGTAGGGTGGAGGAGAACTACAGAATTGCGTGATTATTCCCTGTAGCACATTACACATGGTCCTTGGATCCATTGTTGAAATAGAAATATTAACTGGTAAGGCTTCAAATCCAATGCACCACCAGATACTGAGAGTGGCACCAATGAAAGGACTGAGCATAGCAATAAGCAACAC
This sequence comes from Etheostoma cragini, assembly GCF_013103735.1. Lineage (NCBI taxonomy): Eukaryota > Metazoa > Chordata > Actinopteri > Perciformes > Percidae > Etheostoma > Etheostoma cragini. Next base: position 21,565,393 of record NC_048413.1, read on the forward strand.
TCAGCCAAGTCAAGTATTCAATGTGGAGCAACCTTAAATGCCTTGAGAAGATAAAAGACAAATATGCACAAAATACAATACTGTCTGGCCAATCCTACATATTTGTTTGTTAGCAACACAAATATTTTGTTCTAGTCTTGGTGTTTTATCTTCCTAATTCACTATGAGTATTACTGCTTTCAGTTTTCATTTCAACAGTTAGCTTCTATCTTAATCCAACAGACAGGAAGGAGATTAAGCCATTCAAATACACTACTTCACTAACATGCACGCACAAACGCACACACACGCACACACACACACACACACACACACACACACACACACACACACACACACACACACACACACACAGCTGTCCCAACACCACTTTCATTGGAATAACAGTCCTTCAATACTTTGAGTCCGAGTTAGACATGCCTCACATGCCTACCTCAGCAAACCCCAAACCACAGTGGGGAGGTGGGCTCCCACCACCAGGACAGGTGCTGCTGGTATGATATCACGGCCAACTGTGGTTGGGTGCTACTCAAAAAGCTCTGACATATCCAGGACCAAGCAGTTGTGACAGCTACAACTGTGAGATAATGGATAGAAAGGAAATGATGCATCACAATGCATGAGTCTTCCATGACACATCAACTTGTTTTAATTGTGACTGCCCAACTGTTCAAATAACCAAAGAGCAGTCTGGGAGTAAGCCAGAGTTGAAGGCCTTTGCAGGCAGGTTTTACAAGTTGATGTTTTGTGTGAGCCCAGCAAACGTAAACCATGTTCCATGTTAGATGAACATAAATAAATTGTTTAATGTGTCAGAATCTTGGCAGAGTTGACAGTCCTCTGGTTGCTTTCAATCGAGGTTGTGTAGCTTGGGCATCTGACCAAGTAGGATCAACAGTGAAGCATGAAAGCAGTGGGTTGTCTGGGTTGTCAATCACCTGTTGCTAATTGCTGCTGGCAGGAAGGGTGGAGGGAGGAGGCGAACGGAAACTACAAGTGTTTATCTTACTGTTGATCTTTAAACTTACCTACCACAGATTTAACATCTGTGGCAAGTCAAATGCAGATTGTATTTAGTCAGCTGAAGCACAAGTAGAAATTTTAGAATTAATCATTGAGCTATTGGAAGGTTTTAATTTGCCCCATGCAGCTGAGAGTACAGTCACCTCAGGGTTTGCTAAGCTTTCATTGGAAGGCGATATGAACCTTCACTGCTAACTGTGTGAACTCTGTTCTTGCATTTTATAGACTTGCAATTATTTATTTTATACTTTTTTTCTTTTATTCTGTACTAATTTCTGTGCTGCAACTCTAGAATGTTGGGTTATTTGAAGATTAAGTGACGTGGGGAGGGTGAGATGGAGCACAAGGTTGAATGCTCTCAAATTACCAGTTGATTCACAATCCAACTCTTACTCATGGTTATGAGCCTTGGGTAATGATCAAGAGACTGGCATCATAGTTACAAGTGGCCAAAATAAGTTCCTCACAGACCTGGAGGGAGTTGTAGTAGAACTTCCTGTCAATAGAAACAATTTCAGGTGGTTTGGGTATCTGATCAGCGTGCTTTCTGGACGCCTCCCTCTGATGTTACTCATCCAGACTCATTAAACTGGGAGGAGACCAGAGTTATTATTATTATTATTATTATTATTATTATTATTATTATTATTATTATTATTATTATCGTTATCATTATTTACCTTTATTTAACCAGGAGGAGACTCAATGAGATAAAAAAATCTCATTTTCAAGAGTGTCTCACACTACAAACACAAAATACACAAAAACGCTAAAAACATAAAACAACTAAAACAGCAAATCCCTCAAAGTCAACCATAATCCTAAACACATTAGGCAAAAACATCTGCAGCCAGATGTGGCTGCCACCAAGTCAATCAACATCCTCCTAAAAGCAACCAATGAGACCAGCTCACTAAGTTTCATGGATCTCTGTAACTTGTTCCATGTAGAGGAAGCAGCTGACGTAAACGTTTTTTCCCACAGTTCAGTCCTAACCTTTGGAACAGACACAAGGAAAAGATCCTGGGAAGATTGTAAGTCCTGATACTATTTAAAATGATATAGGTCAGAAGGTAGGATGGAAGTAGTCCTAAAATAGCCTTGTATATGAATATATGCCAGTGTTGAAGTCTCTGTGTTGACAGAAAAGGCCGTCATGTTCATTCAGTTCACGGGGGTGAGAGAAGGCTCTAAAACCAGTAATGAACCTCCCAGAGATCCATGGTATTAATTGGAAAATGCATGTAAAGTTTGAGACAAAGCATGAATGTACAAAACATCACCATAGTCAAGCATAGACATAAAAGTGGCAGCAACCAGCCTCTTTTTAGATTTGAACGAAAGGCAGGATTTTATTTTGAAATTAAACCCCAGTTTAAGTTCTATCTTTTTGCTGGCTGGTGAAGATGAAGGGTAAAAGAAAGAGATTCATCTATTGAAATACCAAGACATTTATACTTGTTTGAACACACCTTCTCATTCAATGCATTTCCTTTATTATGACTATTTACATTGTAGAGTATCACTGAAGGCATCAAACCTAGGAATGCACACATGTGGAATTATATACTTAACAAAAAAGTGTGAAATAACTGAAAACATGTCTTATGTTCTAGTTTCTTCAAAGTAACCACCCTTTGCTTTTTTGATAGTGCTGCAAACCCTTGGTGTTCTCTCAATGAGCTTCATGAGGTAGTCACCTGAAATAGGTTTCACTTCACAGGTGTGCCCTGTCAGGGTTAGTTAGTCTCTTGTCTTATGAATGGAGTTTAGACCATCAGTTTATGTTGTGTAGAAGTCAGGTTGACACACAGCCGGCAGCCATGTGGGACATGTGTTGAAATTCATTTTATGGCAAGAACCAATCAGCTAAGTAAAGAGAAACAAGTGGCCATCATTACTTTAAGAAATGAAAGTCGGTCAGTCCGGAAAATTGCAAAAACCTTTAAAGTGTCCCCAAGTGCAGTCACAAAAACCATCAAGCGCTACAACAAAACTGGCTCACATGAGAACTGCCCCAGGAAAGGAAGACCAAGAGTCACCTCTGCTGCTGAGGATACCGTAAGTTCATTCAGGTCTACATTTATAGTATTGTATAAGTATAGATGTCTTGGTATTTCAATAGATGAATCGCTATCTTTTACACTTCATATTCAGCAGCCAGAAAAAAGATAGAACTTAAACTGGGGTTTTATTTCAGAATCAAATCTTGCCTTTCGTTCAAATCTAAAAAGAAGCTGGTTGCTGCCACTTTTATGTCTATGCTTGACTATGGTGATGTTTCATACATGCATGCTTTGTCTCAAACTTTACATGCATTGGCCACTGTATACCATGGATCTCTGAGGTTCATCACTGGTTTTAGAGCCTTCTCTCACCATTCTCTAATTTTGACAGAATAGAATAGAGGCCCCAGGCTCAAAAAACATTAAGACATGCATGGATAAACACTTGAACATAAAAGCTCTTTTTCACACAGTCCTCGTCCAAACACACCTCTCCATTTCCTCCCTCTCTCCATCCCATCTGATACCAGTGATCCCAGTGGGGTCATCTGGAACTGAATCAACAGGTGGCTTTCAATGGAGGCTCTCAGCAGCCCAGGGTCCCTCCTCCTTAGCCCCTCGAGGAATCCACCTCGACTTTATTCTAGGCTCTGTCTCCTTTTGCTCTTTCCTCTGCGCTTCCTTAAACGTTCACAATGGCCTTTGGGCTGGCAGTCACTCGATATGGAAGGAGGAGATGTAGGAGGCGCCTGAAGGAGCAGGTCATTCTACTTGGGTGAGCAAATGGGAACATCTGCCACTCCAGTGTGACCTATGTGTCTCTAATAGAAAAAAAACACAGGAGGCGTCGTCTGAGAATATGAGCACGTTCCAGCTCAGGGCATCGGAATGTTATGATAATGTTGTGATAAGGAGTTGAATTGATGGTACGGTGCATCTATTCTGCCTTTTCCCTTGCAGGGTTGACCAGTACTTTCCAAGGACCGTTAGGTGTCTGTTAACAGGGAGGGGAGGGAGGAGAGAAGGAAGAGGAGGCTGTGAGAAATATTGAACAAATATGGAAATAAGGACATCATTTTATAAAAGATGCACTGATACAGCCACATAGTTACAGAGCTCAGTAAGACAATTTCCTTCAGAGCTCATGGATAATGGGAACATCTGTGGGTAACCAAGGAAAAAGGTTGTATTTCTTCAATTTAAATTTTCTTTTGTGCATAAGAGTATGTAAACCTTTGGTTGGTCAAAGTCTCTTAAATACAACACAACAATGTAGCTTTCAGGATGAACAACCAACAAGTCCAGTGTCAAGTCCTAAAACCGAGAAAGCTAAAGTTACTTGAATGAGGATGTGGTAAACATCTCTTGTCAAGATATGCTCCTGACATGTTTATGTTCCCTGATATAACCTCTCTGATATAACCTCTAAACACAATCAGGAACCCTAAAATTAGCATAATGGGAGCACTTTAAATAAGTAAGTTGCTATCAAGTGTTCCACTGAAGCGAAACTATAATAGGTTAAAACTATACACTAACCTTTGCTCACTTTTCAGGTCACTGATATTACAGTAAAAACATGTAATTTGACAGTTATTTTCAGTTGTAATTTTTTGTTATAATTCCCCATAGTATTAGCCTGCTTTGGGCTGGTGGCATCATGAGTGGAATTAACTTAAATTTTTTCCTCACAGGTTATCATTGCATTAGCATGCCATCCATCGATATCCGCACATCTGGGATCAAGTTGTGGGACCAGCAGCTCCAGCAGGGGACCCAAAACTTCCCTTTCCCGAGCCACATTAACCAACTCTGACTGGGGGATTCCCGGGACAGTGTGGAGATATAATTTCTCCACCTAGTGCTGGGTCTTCCCAGAGGCCTCCTCCCAGCTGGACGTGCCTGGAACAGCTCCCAAAGGAGGCGCCCCGCATCCTTACCAGATGCACAAACTACCTCACCTGTCTCCTTTCAACGCGAAGGAGGCTCTACTCTGAGTTCCTCACGGATGACTGAGATTCTCCCCCTGTCTCCAAGGGAGTCGCCAGCCACCCTTTTGAGGAAATCTATTTTGGCCGCTTGTTCCCGTGATCTAGTTCTTTCGGTCATGACCTATCCTTCATGACCATTAGTGAGGGTAGGAACCAAAATTGACCAGTGGAGAGCTCTGCCTTCTGGCTTTTTTGGTCTGATACTGCACTGTAATGGGAGGATTGTAAGACTGGGAAAGGGTTTGACTTTGAAACAGTCCATTATTCCAAGATTGTTACCCCCTGTTGCTTGCAGTGTAGTCACACTTTACAAAATCAAATATTGTATTTATTTTGACTTCCAGGCCATAGCCTGTAGGACTGTAGTTCAGGCCTGTAGTTCTTTTCACCAACCATAGATGTCATTAATATTATAACAGGAAGAGGTTCTCTTTTCTTCAATACTGTCTGCATGCTGTGACATGAACTCTCCATAACAAAAATATGCAATTGGATGCATTACAAGAATGTAGAACACAGCTTTCTTTGGAGCTTGCCCGATACTACTGACTATTAATAAGTATATGGGTGCAAGTGATACTTTTGGTTTTGACTGTTCACTTTTTAAGCTGTCTCTTGCAAGTCCCCCAACTTTATTGAAATGCAACCACTTAAACCTGATTTTAAGCGTAAAGGAATCTTATATCCTGTAAAGTGGCAAGTGCTTGCAAGGAAGACCCTATACAACATTAAAATGTTCTCTCTTTTAAATATTAAAGAGGGTTCCACAAAAAAAAAAATTGCATTTGGAACCTTTTTAAGACTGCGACTGGCAAAACATATGCCGCTCTGAAAGGACTTTAAAAATGTGAAAACCATGAAAGGCATTACAGGCTCAACTTTGAAAGTAGCGGTTTGAAAGTACAGAAGATTAATCTCAGCATCAGCTGTTGCTGAATGTTTCCCTTAAGCAGTGGCCTCTTTAGCTGTTTGAAATACAAATGACCACACTGCAGCCAACCACACATGGTTGGTTTACATTACAACTCAACACGTAGGTCACACATGCCCTCAAGCTTCCCCACCCCCCACCTCAATACACACACCATGGCCACATTATCACCAACATTTGCTTATAACCACATGCACACATTTGTATGCATAATAGATACAATTTACAGATGTTTCCCATGTATGTTTATTTGCAAAAATCCAGCCACCACGTGTGTGGCTTCTACAGGGGCGTAAAGTCCTATTAGGGATGAGGGTTGTGTAAGGTAGCATAATGAAAATTCACACTGATCAATATCTTTCCTTAAACTAGGAACTGTCCATGCTGAACATGGCTTTCTCAGGTCATTTGCAATTCATCCGCACAAACCTGATGTACCGTGAACCTGCCTCTTAATCTCCTCCCCACCATTACCCTTATCAGGTAGCAGTGAATCTGACAAGGCACATGGAACTACTTTCTCATGCCAGGTCCTCAACATAGCTGGATCAACAGGATCAGGTTTTATTTTTTAGGAGGGGGTGGGGGGTGGGTGTTTTATTTGCAGGAGATAGAAGCACAAGTATATAAAACTAATCAGACTAACAGATGAACCAATATCCTGTTCTCACATATGCTAGCCTGGGCCACACTTGTTGTTCTATATGTGTTTATGTGTGTGTGAGGGAACAATGGCCCTGCTGTTGACCCATCCGCCACTGCTGCTGTGGTTGCCTTACACCTGTGCTCGGCAGCCCTCCCAGCACCCAACCCCCTCCCCAATGCACACATAACCCCAATTTACCCACCACCACCCGAGCCTTCAACCACACACCCCAATCCACTTTAGTTCTCAGTTTACATCCTGCATTAGCTTTTAGGACTGCACTACAAAGAACAATGCATATTCAACAGGCTTACCAGGACGGATGATGCACATATGCCCCCTCAGGCACGTATTTTGGTTTCATATAAAAATATAAAAGGGACCATATCAAAGGTTTCTTCATTTCCCTGTTCAACCCCCACCTGACCACACTCCAGCCATCATTACCTGAGCACATAACTGAGTAGCGGCCTCCTCTCACCCCCTCCTGCTGATAACTGAGGACGAGGTGTAAGAAGCAGGAGCATGAAGGGATTGTGGAGGTGAGAGTGGGCGGGTGAGTGGTTGGGTTTTAGGGATTTAAAAGCTCACTGAGAGAGCTATGGCGTTCTTACGTGGTTTGAGGGCTCTTTGTGAAAGTGGAGCCCCAAGAAGGCACAGGGGTGGGAGATGAAGGGAGGGTGCAGGGGTCTGGGAGCCCACCACTTTTCCCGCAGTGTCAGCGACACAGGTGTGTCAACAACAATGAATGTGTGGTTCAGCGAGAGACCCGTGTCCAATCAATGACACGCTGTATTGTAATCATCTATTGTGGAGACAAGGGTTGTTCTCGAAGATAAACACCATTGGGAATAAACTCTTAGGAAACAGGTACAACCCTCTGTCTGGAGCTGCTGACTGGGGGGGTTGCAAAAAGCCAGATATAAAGTACAACATCTCCTCATCGTTTCCATAGCGGTTGCTCAACATTTTTGCCATAGTAACACTGGGCACCAAACAATGAAAGCAGTTCAATAACGCTTGACAGTGAATTCCACTCTGCACCAGTTGCTAGCTAAAGTACTTTTCTTAATTCCCCATATTCATACTGGACTCCCCCACTCCCACTCCCATGTACCCTCCTGGGACTGAAAAAACAGATTAAACTTTGTTTTGTTCACAATTTGACCACTATCTATCTACAGAGTTGGCGGGGTGAACATTTTTGGGATATTTCCCATAAATTATGACAGGCTATCAGTAGGCCAGCTGTACTGTTGAATTCTCGTATTCAGAGTTGCTTTATGCTTGTATGAATACATTTCTCTCCGCTTGTCACAAAAATTCTACCTCTGTATGTGGGGATGCGCAGAATAAAAAGATGTCAAGTAAAGCGGCTCCCGCTTCTTTTCTCCTCCTCTAGTCCATTCAACGTGGCAAACAATTCAAAATCAACATCTCCATGCAAATTATTCTGCAGGCTGCTTTCCAGCCAGGTAGGTAAAACTGTAACCAGTCTTATGGTACCTTCAAATGTCCCTGTAAACTCTACTTCTTTTTTTTTCATTTAAGGAGAGTGGCTGACGAGTTGGTACTTGAAAGTTACACAGGAAGACAATAGTGCAGATCAGGTATGCATTTAATAGTTAATTTCATCATCAATTTCCAAATCCCAGGAAGATGTCTTCAAATTGCCTGTCTTCATCTACAGTGAAATAAAAGGAGAGAGAAGCAGCAAACCCTCACAAGTCAGAAACTGGAATCAGCAGATGTTTGACATGTTTGCTTGATAAATTACCTAAACGATTAATCAATTATGAAAATGATTATGATCAATTTTCCTCATCAATCGACTAATTCAGTGGTTTCAACAGTGGTGCAAATTATATGTTTACACATTTTCTATAGGATGCATAAATGCTCACATAACTCTTTATTTATTAAGTTCATCGATTGCCATGTCCTGTCCCCTTAAAGCAATATCTCAGGCCTCCCTGGATCATGAATGACAATTTTTATATAGTGTGAACCCACGTGGTAATTCGTTGTTTCTAACAATGCAATAAGGAACATACAACTAGAAAATTACCTGAATATTTTACATTTTAAAAAAAAAACACAAGCAAGGCTCACTGGAACTTGCTGATGATTTATTTACAGGTCACTGATTCACAATATTGTCTTAACACTTTTAACTTGATCCTGCAGTTGTCGTTTCTCTTTTTCCTTGTATAGCGTGTATGTACAGTTTTGTGTTGACAAATATTAGACAAAGACATGTTAGTTATTTTTTTGTTTGTTCAATAAACATGTCACAAGCTTGTAGACTACTTGTGCGTTCCCAATGGGTAACAAAATCCGAAATTTCCGACAGTGCCTGAAGGTTGCAAAAGTTTCTCATGCGCCACCCCCGCACCCTGGAAACACACACACACACACACACACACACACACACACACACACACACACACACACACACACACACACACACACATTCCAGCAGGCGGAGTCTGTGACGTGCTGGCCCGTTTGTGAATGAGCTGCAGAGCAGCGCTCACCTCTCAGAGTCCCAGCCAAGCCCAGGAGCGGAGCGCGAGAGGAAGAAAAGTTTGCCAAATGGATATCTTTACTGGAGTCAGACCTTTATTATTTTCATATGTACTCATTAACGGCATATTCATTACTTTACAGACTAAAGAAGGTGAGTGTTTTTTTTTTTAAACGATTTCCCAAAAGTCAACCAGGCTAAATCTTTTTTTACTTTATTTAAGTTTATTGAAGTGAGGCGCGCGTGCCATGCGGGGATCTCCTTTAAGGAACTTTAAAACCAGGAAACACACTTTCTTCACTGTCTTATAGTCTCTCAAAGTCGTATTTTATGAGAACCCTTCAATATAAAATGATCCTCGTTGAAGTTTCTTATTTACTGATTATAAATAATCACTAGTTGAGAGTGTAGCTTGCATCCGCGCTGCTCAAACTTTACAACACCTGCAGGTGAATTCTGGAGAGAACGTGCAATTTGTTTCTGCAAAATTTTAGATCATATTGTAATATTGTTTTCTTCTGTATTAGCCTTTTAATATCGGTGTATGCGGTGTTAATTTTACACCCATTTGGTTGACATTCAGATACTCAAAGTACATGAAATAGTATTTCTAGTTATTGCCAGGTAAAAAAACAGAGTTTTAAACAACTTTTATTTTAAATGTAAAGAAGGTGTTTGTTTTGTTCAATTCCATGACAGAATTACGTCCTGTCAGCCTTGGCATTATTATGCAGAACTAGTAAATTTGTAAATGTTCCATGTGCAAAATCTTTTTTTAAGAAATAGAAGATAATTTCAGTCAACATGAGTTAAATGTTTATTCTCATGGAGCCTACTGATAGTGTTCTCATTTCTCCACAGAGGTGCTTTTGGACATGAGGGCAACAGGAGGTGAACTGGGCTGGTTGACATTGCCCTTAGATCAGGGTGAAAAACCTGGGGTAAGTACAGCTTCTACCTCTCCAGCTCCCACGTTTCCACTTGGAATTTGCCTTAGGATACATCCGCATGAAGAAAATGCACAGGGAGGGCCCGGCCGAACTGAGAGCCTCAAATGCAAAATATTTGACCATTTGACTTGTGTGGTTAGCCATTCGGTGGGCCTTGTGTGTATACATGTCAGGTTGCTATAAAATCTGGCAGTTAGCGCCTAATGGTTGCTTGAGTGTGGAGATGAGAAGGACTTGTAGGATCCTATCAGGAGCTGCTGCCCGGCAGAGCATGTCTGGGCTACGCCAACGTTTAGGCAGACAGAAGAGCTGTTAGCTCTGAACTGGGAATACTTGTGGCTTCTTGTGGTTTCAAGGCCTCAGCTACACAATTGTACGTTAGACAGCAATTAACTTTTAAAGTTTGCAACATGTGGTACCTCTTTTTAGAGGGGGGGGGGGGGGGGGGGGGGG
>NC_048413.1:21575951-21580926 GCF_013103735.1 Etheostoma cragini
TTATAGATGGAGCCAATCAGTCAAAGCTACCTTCTTTCCTTCAACCAGGGTAAAATGTCTACATTCAGAGATGTGTCTAGATAATCGCTAGATTATTGCACCCAAGTGCTGTGGTTATCTCTTTGCCAGTATATGAGAGGCATGTGTGCCTTCTCCCATATTGTGGTTTTAAAGTAATTGACCAGTCGGGCCCATGCAGATTCACTGTAAATAGCCTAATTTAATGTGCTGATGACTCAAATGCATGTGCACATGTGCTTTCACAGTGGCTCACCCTTCTTAGAAAGTTGATACAGCATAAACTAAACACTTTGGCATTCAAGATTCACTCTTTTTCAGTAATAAGCACCAGGTGTTGTACTTATGAATATTCTTTTTTCAAGTTTTAAAGGCTCCTCTTAAAAAATGTTCACCATATTTTTTATAGAGGTGTCGGTTCTGCTGTTGAAAATCAAGTTTATTCATGGAGCCACACACTCAGTTAACGAAGCACATTCCTTTAATTAATAGCACAGTGGCTACACGCAGGGAGCAAACCACAGGCTCTGCCCTGTGGGGGCCAGTTATTGCGCAAGAGCCAAGGTTACGTTAAAACATGCTGTCACTTTTTTCGAAAATATTTGTGGCAGCATTTAGTATGCAAGGGAAAGAGGCCAACAGTAGCGACAGCATGTGAAACTAGTGAATTGGAATTAATTTGGTATCTTTGCAATGCCAGACATGCTTTCTCACACAAAGTCCTTGAGGTTTTTCAATATTGTTATGCTGTAATGGCTCATAAAGTGGAGTTATCCAAGTTGCAGAATTGTGTTATGGCTGTGAAGGATTGTTGAAATAGTCGGGGGGAGGTAATTAGCAACATGGGTTCCCCTACACACACACACACACACACACACACACACACACACACACACACTTCTTTTGTTCCGAGGTTCATGTTACAGTGGTTGAATGTGAAGTGCTTTGGTGCCCTTTTATTTGTGCCTTTTCTTATATAGCCATCAATCAGCCCAGTATACTTAGGGGCTCCCAGGGGTCAGTGTTCATACCCCTAACCTTGTTGGTTTGTGTGGTTTTGTTTCAGTGGGAGGTCACCCAGAGGACCCTGAACGGCTCCCAGTTTTATACCTACTCGGTCTGCAATGTTGGGGAACGTGAGCAGGACAACTGGCTGCGCACCACTTTCATTCAGCGGCGTCCAGCGGCTTCGCGAGTTTTTGTTGAACTCCAGTTCATCGTACGCGATTGCAACTCTTTTGATGCCATTTCGCTGACCTGCAAAGAAACCTTCAACCTCTTCACATCTGAGTCAGACGCCGATGTAGGCACCACCTTCCGCAAGGGCCAGTTTAAGAAAGTGGCCACCATAGCACCCGACGAGATCACCAGCAAAAATGAACTGCGCATCAACACTGAGACACGAGTGGTGGAGAACCTGTCTCGAAAAGGCTTCTATTTGGCTTTTCAAGACAACGGAGCCTGCGTCGCGCTTCTGTCCACCAGGGTCTACTACAAAACTTGCCCAGCCACAGTGAAAAGCCTTGCGTCATTCCCCGAGACTGTGGCCGGAGGTGAGAACCAGGCGCTGAGGGAAGTGAGCGGGGTGTGCGTGGATAACGCCGTCAGCGAGGAGTTGCCCCGCATCTACTGCACTGTGGATGGGGAGTGGGTGGTACCAGTTGGACAGTGCCAGTGCAAACCAGGTTATGAAGAAGTCAAAGATGCATGTCAAGGTAAGGGCGTGGTTCTTTGGTATCTGGAGAGGTCTTTATGCCCTTTGGCCCTTCCTGGTGTCAACCCAGGATGCAGTTCTCAGAGTTTTAAAATGACCATTTGGCATTAGTAATTTAGCTTTATTTTAATAACCATAGGCTGTAAAACAAGTGTGAATATTTATCATAGGCGTTATTATCTTTGCTCAATGGAATTTTCCCCTTGGCTAACGTGACTTCTTCTGCAATGGAAGGAATGCTCAGGCCTACTGGTACATGCCCCGGCATCATTCCTGACCTTGAGCTGATACCTATAAAATTAGGAAATGTGCTTTTGAGTATCTATGAGTTGAAGATGTGCAGTATGGAAATGTTTTTACAAACCTCGTTCATTTGCTTGTGCCATAAAACGATACACCCCTTGTGTCATCAAGACTCAAATTGGGCAGTGCTAGGAACTCATATTCAGGTTATCTCTACAGGTCACCTACAGGTTTTTAAACCTGAATGAACAACATTTTAGTTCTGAAAGGAAATTCTCAAACTCATATTTCTAGCACAAATCATTAGGTGCAAATCTTCTTTATTGTGTTTTAATTTGGTCTTTGAAACCACACATTTAAAAAGCAGGTTAATGAATGTTGGAGTCATGCTCAAACACCTTACCTTTCACAATTGTGTGCATAGTTCATAACTTACAGCCTCCTGCAGCAGGTGATTTCCTGCTCTTTATATGATCATCTGTTCTCTTATCTTAATGTGGGTGTGCTACGTAGTCCGTCCTTTTGATTTTGTTGCTATGGCTTTGTGTTGTAAGTCCTGCAAGGAAGGCTTTTATTGTGGTGGGGAGGGCTGTCAGAGTGAAAAGTGATCAAAGAGGCCGGAAGGCTACTGTACTGTGATGGATTAGCATCTTCAAGGCAGGAGGCAGGAGGAAGCTTCTGAGCCTCACTGACTTTGTTCATCTCAAGCATCACAGAAAACAGAGGCCCTCGTCTCCGCATCCATCTCCCCCTCTTCCCTCTCGGTTTACCAGAGTTTACTGAGCCTCAGCTCTCGGATATATTGTGTGTCTCCAGCAGTGTATGTGACCATACAACACAGGCTGGTATGCAAGGGCCTGTTGAGATCTGTTCCATGACAGAACACCTAAAGACTCCACTTTTCCTGCAACTCTTGTTTACATGCACGCACACACACACACACACGCACACACACATGCACACATGCACACATGCACAGGTATGAAACCTTTAATCACACTCTGGAAAACAAACCTCGGACCGCAGTGGTAAATCCACATGCAGCCTGTATATAAAATATTTGCTTTCCCACTTAGTTTTCCTCCCATTGGCAGCAGACCGATAAAAGTGATGATGGTTTCTGTCAGTACATCATTTTTAGCTGTTGGAAATTGCCAGGTAAGATGATTAGGGAGAAGGCGGAGGAGGAGAGGCAGTAAAGAGTGAAAGAAAAGTGATGCAAAAGCGACAGAGAGGTTGTGTTTAGCAGAGAGGTGCAATTTTAAAACAGAGAGAGATGAGGAATGGAATGCAAAGGTAAGAGAACAATGAAGCACTGTGTTTCCACAGTGAGGCCGTAGAAGCCCACCTCTACCTCCACCTCCTCTCCCTTGGTTGGTACATTCCTGATCCATTTGCAGTTTGCTGAGGAGGAACCTCCCAACATTACTCCAGACCTGTAGAATTCCCAGGGGAGGAGAAAAGCAGCTCCGGGTCAAGCCCTCACATAAAGATGACTAAACAAAGGAAACCCCCCAAAACTACCAAGATGAAGTCAAATGAGAGGCCAGAAACACAGAAGGGCAGTTGTAGATAAAAAGGTGGAAATGAATCAGAGGGTTGCAGTGCATGGCCAAGATGAATGGTTCAAAGGGCTTTAAGTGGAATCTCATACAGACACACAGTTAATCATTCTCCGCATTTTTTTCCGTAATGTGCGCCGTTTTGGGGAGAAACCACAAAACTTCAATTGTGGTCTTTTTTTCTGACTTGGGTTGAAGGTTTCCATGTTCAGTGATGTGTTCACTCAGTTTTATGACTCTTCTGCCCCATGGGACCTGTTAAAGTAGCAATCTGTGACTTCATCTGGTTTTTGTCTTCATCTCCTCATCAGCCCTTACCGCGGTGGTGTTTTTGGCTCAAAGATCACTTGTCCGTCAAAGTGTATTTCTAGGATCTTTTTTCCCCCCTTAAAATCCGATTTGAGGTTACCGTAGGTGGTGTGTGGTGCTCTCATGCTGGTGGCCGTCATTGCTCATGTTAACTACAGAGTCCGTCTTTCGGACAAACAAACTCTCGAGATAAAACGCATCACTTCCTGTGCTGCAGAAACCTACCACAGTGTTTGGAGCATGAAATGCAGAAAGCTTTTATGAACTGGTTGTAAATCATATCGGTAAGCACACGCAGTGAGCACAAAACAGACTTTTGTTTTTTTTGGAAAAGCATTACACACTTTTATAAAAGAGAATTATTTTGGCTCTCATACATTGACATCGATTATAAAGTGAATCCGAAATAGAGTAAGCACAGTGAAAGCTGCTCAAAAGAATTTTTATCACTCATGTCATTTAGCTCACGCTGTCACCCAAAGCAACTTCCAACTAAACGCTTTCAACCTTGACGATGCAAACTCCAGACAAGTGGTAAGTGCAAGTGCCTTAGCTTTAAATAAGCAAAACTACAAAGACATTTTTAGTGACACAATCCACACAAGTATAATGAAGACATGCTTGTTATCTTTTAGATGAATTACTTTCTTGTTTATACCCTTTTTGTGTGTTTTCTTTTGTTCTTCCCTACCCTCTCCTACTGCTGGATCAGCTTACTGTATGCATTTAATAAAATGTAAAAACATCTTTCTCTGGTGAAAGAAATTTTCAAACAACTCATTTTACTTTAGTAAAAGTACATACGTGTTATCAATAATTATGCTTGAAGTACAAAAACGTATTCAAAATGGCTCCTATCTTTACTATACTTGTATCTATTGGTTTAGTACTAATGAAGCAGTATTTTAATTTTGTAGTTGGTTTATTAGATAATTTTGCATACTGGTAATTTAAAATAGATACCAATGGGTTATACAAATAAAAGTATTTTTGAAAACCTTAATCTGCATAGTAACTATTACAATTTAATACAGTAGGAGCACAAAGCAGCATACAATATACACTCACCGGCCACTTTATTAGGTACCCCATGCTAGTAACGGGTTGGACCCCCTTTTGCCTTCAGAAC
>NC_048413.1:21581026-21611718 GCF_013103735.1 Etheostoma cragini
TGATTGGCTGCTTAGAAATTAAGTGTTAACGAGCAGTTGGACAGGTGTACCTAATAAAGTGGCCGGTGAGTGTAGGTCCAAGTACCTTTTAAATTATAATTAAAGTATTTGAGTAATGGTAATTAGACATTTTCTATGACTGAAAATTGTCAAAACACATTTAGTGAAACATGGTGGAAACAGCTTCCAGTGTGTAGATAATTGAAGTCATTTGGCGCCTGTTTTAGATCAGGATGTTGGTCGTCAATCTCCTTAGTGAGAAAATAAACATTTTTATTTTAATTCTGAGGGAAAGAAATCTTAACTTTTTAGCAATTAAGTGGTTAGCTTTTAAATTGCCAGCTGCGCTGTAGGTTTCCACTTGTGACTCAATGTTGACATTAACAGTCCTCCTCTGTTGTCACCCCCTCCCTTACCCATAATCCTCCCTGGCACAATGGAAGTGCATACCGTGTGTCACCCCACAAAGGACCAAGGTCTGCCCTGGCTGGTCCTCGGGATTGTGTGTAACCGTCCAGGTCCACATCTCATCAGCCGCTCTAAAGCCTCAACAAATAAGGCTTAATCCCGCATTATGGTTTCCACAAAGAAGCTTATAAAAAAGGAGGCACAATGTGATACAATTGGACAGCTGAGGGCAGTTTTGGTGTCTTGGTGAAAAATGGCGACTCGGTGGAACAACTGTCCACTGAGTTCCAATAAAGTTTTATTATTCCTCTCACCAAAGAGGTTCCAGTAAACCCTTTTCTCTCTCTCCTTCCTTCCCCTCCGCCCGTGTTTCCAAACTCATCCTCAGCTGACGTAACAAACAGTAACTAAGTTGCAGTTGTGTGACAGCGTGCTGTGGTTAGTGATTTGTATGGGTAGTAATTGACTTGGGTGTGTTTGTGCTTTTTAAGTGAACTAACTACTGGCCCTGCATGCTTTTTTGCCTTTTGTGCAATCTTTTTTTCCCGTCCTCTACCTCTCTCCCCACATCCTCCCGGTCCCTGAAGAGCCTTTCTATTTTAGCCTCAATTTTTCCAAATCTCGTCTTATATTTATTTTATGGATTCTTCTCTCAACAAACAATTCCTGTCAATTTGACAGTTCTTAATGCAATATACTCAGATTGTACACGTATGCTGTCCCAAGTACAACAAACTGACAAAAAGTGTTTCCCTCGTATGTTGTGTTCTTGTTGTCCATAAAATCAAAGAGCAACTGTTGTTGCAAAGACTGTTGTTTTTGGCTGGTGTGTGGGTCATGAATATGACACCAATAGAGTTTAAACATCCCGTTTCACACGGCCCTGATGGGGCTATTTAGACCGTGTAGTTTTCTTCTTTCTCACTGGTAAATACATTTCTCCCCGGCCTGAATCAAAAAGATAAATAGAGGCTAAATTTAAACAACGCTGCCAATCAGGTAGTTTACAGTAGAGAAGGAGAGAGAAAAACAACTGGCCCTTATCACATATTGGTTAAGGCACACACATTTATTTAAGGTGAAATGTAAACTTCAACTTTTGTTTTTGTTGATGAACTTTATGATAGTTTAAGATTTGGTACACTGATTGTTTACTTAATTGATTGAATTGAATTAATTCATCCTACAGAAAGCTAATGATCAAGTGATTCCTGGCCAATAGTCTTTAAATCTGCTCATACCTAGAGTCAACCGGTTCATCACCACGCCAAACCTTTTAAGACCAAAGTCTTGTGCAAGTTCAGCTTATCTGATGAAGAGTAAACAAAGACATTTGAGCACCACACCTCAGGGATTTGATTTAGCTGGTTTATGGTGGATTCCACATAATAACATAATCTCAGACTGCTGGATAATGCCCAGATTGAAATGTTCTGCTCTACCGAATTCTCTTGGTTCTTTATCCATGTAGCTCAGAAATAATAATTTAAAAAAAGTTGCTGCACACGTCAGACAAAGCTGCTAGTTTATGTGCATGGGCTGGATATAACCTCTTTTTCCTCCACGGCTTTTGAAAGCCACCGTGATTACTTTGATTTTGGGGATTCCTTAGATCTCATGCCAACGTAGCCTCTGCCTAGCGGGCTGAACTTGAGGGAGTTGGTTAGATAATGGGGGGACTCTGAAGGCACTTTCAAGTGGTGTCTTGCACCGTCTTGTTGGGCCACGTTTGGAGTGAACAGAATACTGGCAATTACTGCAAACAAGATGACAGGAAATGTAGCAAAGGGTAGATTTGGTGGCCCCCAGGTCTCTTTAATGTGGATTAGAGCTAATCGTACTGTTGTGGTTTAAGTGTGATCAGTGTGTTGGTTGAGCCTTTGAGCTGTCCGACTATGTAGAACACACTCAGTATCAACGTTTTGATCAGATATGTTACCTTTGGATGCACTCGGTACTGGCTGCATCGTTTATAGTGAAGACCGACATGTTAATGTGAACAACAGAGGGTTTACTTGCTGTCACATACTCTAGCAAGAATGGAGGTTAAAATATGGTTGCAGACACGGTCAAGCCAAACATTTGTTGTCTTAGCACAAAATTTGTTTAAAGCTGCATCACTGCATCTGTTTTTGGATACTTGACAACACAACTTCTCAGATGGCAAATGCTTTAGCAAACAGTAAGGTTAGCTCCTTACACATCCAGACACATCCAGCAGATGCAAGGCAACATATGCATTCATTTTGAGTTTTTATTGGTCACCTGGTGCACTCTTCTTTCTCTGGTTCGGTCTCTACCAGAAATATCTGGGTCTCTAGCTTGCTAGATGTTAATATATGTTCAGCTAACTGCTAATGGTGTTGATTAAAGTTTGCAAACTGGACAACCAAAAGAATGCATGCTAAAAAGTTCCATAAAGCTGAGGGCAACTGCTAAACATTTGTGGCTTCATCTCTTCAAGCGACAACTTTCACATTATACATTATTTGATCTATTGCAAAAATAAAACACATTGCTTCATGCAACTTTAACCTAGGTGGGTTAATTTAAATGTCAATTTCAACCTATTTAAATTCAGTCTAATTTTATTTGTTAATGGCTGCCATTAGTCAAATAACTGAGCCTTAGCAATTGTTGGCTTGTTAGTGTGTGTGACGGTTGCGACGGGGACGTTGGGACATATTTCCCCTTGGTGACATTCCTGAGCCTGGGGGCTGTGTGTGTCTGTGTGTGTGTGTGTGTGTGTGTGTGTGTGTGTGTGTATGTGTGTATTGTAATGGGGGAATCCAGAGCAATGTGAATCACATTGTATTGTACTGCTTGTGTGTGAGGTCAGCACTTTCCTTCCACCATGTCAGTCAGTCATTCTGTCCCAGCACCACACACACACCATATGACCCCCCCACCCTTCACCGCTAACAGGACAAGCTAGCAGCGGAAACCGGAGGTCACCTAATCCCTCGGTGACTCCCCGACCCGTTGGCTCAGGGCTTTTCATTGTCACTCCACACTGAGCGGCCTCGCTCAGCCACTTTCCATTTTGTTTCCCTGACTGATAAGTCATTTTGTTTATTGGTGCATTTGGTCCCATTTTGGCCACTTCACCTAACCAGGAAGCAGACGGTTGTCGGGATCCAGTGTGTGACCTGTTGGCTCAGCTCGGTGTAGTTAAATGGCATTCTGTTTGACACCTGGCTGTCTGGATTTGGCCAGCAACATGGAGAAACGTGACCATGACTGCAGTCCAACTGAGGCTCCTAGAAGCTGTCGGTGACTTTCAAGCCAACCAGGATTGGTTTCTTCAAAATATCTACTTTACTTCAAACCATGTTGAGTATGTTTTGGGCTTCAATGATTTCACTTGTCACTTCCTGTATCCCTCCTCCTGTAGAAGAGAAAGGGGATCAGGGAATTTATTGTGTTTGTTAACAACCCCAGATGAAAGCCTGAGTGCAATTGTAAAACAGATGTAATGCCCTTACAGCTGCTCCATTGGTCGGCTAATCCTTTTGACTAATGTCCCCCCCTCCCTCCCACACGCACACACTTCCATCAGCCCCTACACCTTTACTGCCCCCAGCTCCCCCCTCAGTGACCCCTGGCTCATGTTACACGATCACCTCCCCCATCAGAGACCCCCATTGTTCCACCACAACCCGACTCCCCCAAAATGCTAATGACATGTTGTCACCCGGCATACAAACAAAATGACATGACATATTGCAATTACGGGTCTGACCAACTCAGGAATAAAAATAGGGGGGTGGGGAAGAGAAGGTAAGTAGATGAGGGAACAGACAATGCAAGTACTTCATGCGGCTCCAGATATGTTTGGGGAGCTTGCTTGATAAAGATCTAGACATTGTATATATTTCTTATGGATTTATTTTTCCAAGATGTTTTTTGTTCACTGGCCGTACTTCTGAATTTAACCTCCCTCCTCATGAGGCAAACCCCCGGCTGCTGCTGCTGAAACTCTTTCTCCCCCCCCCCCCCACCCTCCTCACTGTGAACATGTGTTTGTTTTACTTGGCCACTGACTCCCTGTAAGCCATGCGCAGTTTAACTCACAACTACCCTGAGGCAGACACGACCTTTCTGCCTTTTAAAAAACCCAGCGCCGGACCTGATTTGTGAGGGCCCCCCTTCCACTTATTCCTCCAGTCCTGAGGGCGATTTCTGCTGTTGAGCCACCATGTTACCCATTCATCCATCTATCCGGCCATGCATTCATCACTGTCACCATCTCATCCATCTTAACTTCTGCCAAAGAAAAACGGGAGGGGGGCCCTTAGGGGATCCCACTCCAGAGCCACTCGGGCTCCCAGAATGTAACAGGCCCCTGCACTCACTCTCAATAAACAAACACAGAGCCACTCAAGGCGCATGGGGCCTCTCAAATGACAAACAGTGCCTTGCTCTTTATGGAGGTAAAAAAATTGCCGGTCTAAGTATCTCAAATGTTTTAAGTCAAAATGCTGAGAGACTTTTGTTTATGGGAGGGAGAGCATTCATCCCAAGAGTCATCCAACCCCCCCCAATCCCCCCCCCCTGGTTTTAATGCCCACGTTCATGTCGGGTCAACACATTTTGGTTTCCTTTTTGGTTATTATTCTGTCTTAGGACTCTAGCAGTCTCGGACGCTGGTTTTTCATTTGGTCACACTCCCCTGTTTCCATGCTTTGATTGGCTGCTTTAGGAAGGAAGGCTGCATCAGCCTCACACTTCCTGCTTCCTGTTGTGTCCAGCAACAATTCAAAGCCGCCACCCCCTCCACCTTCTCTGTGGAACTAAGACATTTCCTCTAGCCGGACTTTGCTCTTTTGTCGAGGAATCCTACCTCAGCAGAGCGTCATCGAGTTTCATTTACTGTTTTTGTTACTCATATTTTCAAGAAACACAAACTCATGGACATTGATAATGGAGAACTAGGCTAAAACTGAGGCTGCAGTGAAGCTGATCTGCTACAGGCCTACTGTTGGGTGGTGTGCACTGGAATGCATCTTGATTATAGAGGCGGCTCACAGTGTAAAGCCATCATCTCCGCAGACCACGATGCATTGCAGCATGCACTGTAGTGCCAAAAAGAGGCTAGTCCTCCTCTATTCAGTTGCCATGTGGCATTTTGGCTATTCTCATCTGCTCTGTGTGTGTGTGTGTGTGTGTGTGTGTGTGTGTGTATGTTTTTTTCTTTTAGCACATGAGTGGCATTGCATTCTCCTTGCCTGCTGGTCAGTGGTGAATAGCAATGTTAATGGGTTAGCTGGGAGCCTTTTTAGGAAGGACTAGGAGGAGAGAAAGGAGGGGAGGAAGGAATTTGGGGATTATGAGGAGGAGAGGTAGGGTAATGAATTGGGGTTTGAGGCAGCAGCTGTTCCCCCTTCTCAATGGAAGAGTTCACCCTGGCCTGTCTCTTTTCTTTCTCCCCTCTTTTCTTCAGTCCTCAGCAGGATACAGTATACCTCTTTCTTTCTGGAACCTTCTGTTCCTTCATAGCACCTCTCTCCTGCCTTGCCCAACCTTTGCCTCGTTTGCGTTAATGAGTAGCAGGGGCTGTTAGTGAAACAGCTGGCCAAGATAATACTTCTTCAGGGAAGGATTGACTAACGTGCGACATGTCTCTTTCCACCATTGTTATGCTCTTCAGTTAGGTTAAAACGTACTTCTTCACTGCAGTTCTGCCAAAACTCTGTAAACCGCAATCATAGAAAAGCTGAATTGGAGTTGAAGAGAATCTCATGGTCAATCAAGCAAATCCCCTTGATATGACTTAAATGGAGTGGGAGCCTTGTGCTTTTTGTCTTGTGTGTGCTCACTTGTGGCTTCCACATGAACTTCATTCAAGTGAACCACAGTGAAAGGGAGCCATGGGCCGAGACAGTATCTCTTGGTGAATCTGATATTGTCTTTGTCCTTGGTTCTGCTTTTAAGTTTGCCTCTGTTGGAATCTAACATTGAAACTGTGTTTGCCTCGGTCACTGGCGTGAACTGTAATCCCTCAAACATGCTTCATTTCATGTCCTCTTTCTAGCTTGTCTGATCTCTCTCTTGCTATACTCTTTCT
Source organism: Etheostoma cragini (assembly GCF_013103735.1). Classification (NCBI taxonomy): domain Eukaryota; kingdom Metazoa; phylum Chordata; class Actinopteri; order Perciformes; family Percidae; genus Etheostoma; species Etheostoma cragini. Next base: position 21,587,502 of record NC_048413.1, read on the forward strand.
TTTCTCTCTTGCGTCTTTCTTCTTCTGTTGTCCTTTGGCCTTCGTCTTGGCCTTTTCATTTGCATTGTCAACATCTCATGACATCTGAACTATTTAAACATTACAGGCAAATGTGTGTGTGTGTGTGTGTGTGTGTGTGTGTGTGTGTGTGTGTGTGTGTGTGTGTGTGTGTGTGTGTGTGTGTGAATTGACTTGGCAGAGGGACATGAACAGGTGACAGGCAGCGGACATAATCCTCCTTCTGATGTCAGATTTACCCATGTGTACACGGGTGTGCTTTGCACACATGTATGGTGTGTGTGCATTGCATAAAAGTGTGTGTGTGTGTGTGTGTGTGTGTGTGTGTGGATGAATGTGTGATGGTGCAAGGACATGAGCAGCAGCCGTTGGAATGCTGCTGCAGAGTTAAAGGGGGGCCATCTCATTTTCACTCTCCTTTATGGAGCACTCTCTCCAGAATTTCACACCGTATTAAGTTCATATTTCACCACTGCTACGCACAGTTGGATCCTCTACCTGTGTTTCTTTATTCTGAGTTGGGTGTGTGAAATTAGGTGTCATTTTGGCTAGGAGATACAGTTTCAAAAGTTTGCATGTGGGTCTTTGAAAGAAAAAAAGAAAATAGACTGTTCAGTGCAAACGGTTGCTCTGCTTTGGGCTACTTCACTTCTATTTCTTCCCACTTTGCTGGTTTTTGTTGTTGCCTTTAATTCCCAGCATTGAAGACTGACTTACTGTCGTGGAATGTGGGATGACTGGTTGTGTTTGTTGTAAGAGAGACAGTAAGAAAGCATCATCACAGTTTTAGTTGGAATGGACAGTGTTTTAATGAGTAGAGTCAACACTTTGCAGAGCCCTGCCTCTTGTTTTATTTCCTAAAACACTGTCACTGATATCTCAGTCCAAATCTAACCTTGAGACTTGACATAATAATGTATCCAGTCCACTCAACCTTGTTGCGTTCTTTCAAAAAGACTTGAATGACCTGGAGAAACTGGCTGTGCACTGTGTTGTATGGGATGTTGCTTGAAGTCACTTTTGTCCTAGTTCACCTGCTCATGCAAATGTGGTTGTGTTTGCAGAATGTCAGCCTGGCTTCTTCAAAGCTGTAGCATCCGGTGACAAGTGTGAGCCATGTCCTGCCAACACCCAAAGGCTTGGCTCTGGTGCTTTGTTTTGTCCCTGCATGGATGGCTTCTACCGGGCCCCAACTGACCCATCTACTGGACCCTGCTCAGGTAACAAGTCCCCTTGATCTCTGAGGAGAACCTTGAACTAAAAACATTTAGAAATAATAGCTGCCAATTAGTTTCGAAGTAATGTTGTTTCCACGTGTGACTTTTGTTTTAACGCTACATAATGTGCACGGATGAAATATTCTCTGCACATATTTGAATTTGGATTAAATCCTGAACTTTTAGGACATTCTTTTTTACCTTGTAATCTTACTGTAATCTTAAAAAGGAATACCCCATTCAATACCACCTTCCTGTTTTTCTTCTTCCCTGCTTCTATTAACCATTCCATATCCTTTCCCAATCTGTGTTCCTCAGGCCTCCCCTCTGCCCCACGAGACCTCGTCGCCACCACCACCCAGCTCTCTGCAGGAAAACTCCTCCTCACCTGGAGCCCGCCTGAAGACACCGGAGGTCGAATCGACATCACCTACAGCATTGAATGCCATCGCTGCGAGGGCTTTGTGTGCCAGCCCTGCGGAGAAAAAATCCGCTACGAGCCGGCCAGCATGGGTCTGACCGACACAAAGGTTTCAGTGAGCGAATTGGATGCTCACCTCAACTACACCTTCGTTGTGGCGGCTCACAATGGCGTGTCAATGTTTGCTAGTCAGGCAACACCACGGGCTTATAGACCCCCATCCACCAGCGCTCTAACTACATCACTACACTACACAGGTGAGTGCTGCTGAAATGAGGCAGAGAAGTGATGCTATATGTGAGGCAGTGACAGCTCTGCATGTCGAATCGCTCTACAGTAGGAACATTGAATATTAATTAGTTAGTTAGTCAGGTGCTTGTGCAGGTGTTTGTTATCCTAGGTTCAAGACTATTGGGTTACATGGATCCTGAACTGCAGATCAAGCAGTCTGAGTCAGATGAAGATCTGTTTGAAAATGATTCTCCTAAAACCATGATATTCCCGCAGCAGTCGGACTACTTGTGCTCAGTGGTGCACAAACCTTGGCGGGGTCAACTTTCTTTTTCTTTTAATCAGCCTTTTTTTTAGGTATTTTGTGAGATTTTTACATACCAAAGATACTCAGGTATTCTCTACGCTGTGTCCTCAGACCCCCCCAAGATAACCACGATGCGACTGGTTGAGAGGACCTCCACCAGCTTGTCCCTTTCCTGGGACGTATCCCCCAGACTACGGGTGCCTCAAACACAAGTCTGGCCCATCCGTTATGAACTTACTTTCCGCAAGAAGGTGCGTCACTCCTGTGTATTCTCCTGCTATGTGTTACAATTAAAGAGTATATTCTTTATTTATCAATGTACAAATTTAAAGCTGCTTCTATGATATTAAATTTAAATGACACATGGACAAGCATCACTTAAAGACCGGAGCACCTGATCTGATCATCATGAGTTAAACTTTCATGGTACAGAAAAAAGCACTTTTCCCCATTACTGTCTAAATTTATCACTCTTAACATAAATGCTAAAATGTAATCTGTGGCCTCCATTTTCACCATTAACACTGGTTCTTTTTCTGAATTTCCCTATGATTTCCCTTCCTCAGGATGATAACCTGGATGTGACTACCTACATTGTGCTGAAACTGGAAAAGAATTTTGTGCAGATCAGCGATCTGTCCCCGGGTACGGCCTACCTGTTCAGGGTGCAGGCCCTCAGCAGCGATGGCAGCCCTGGAGGCTCCAGCATAGAGGAACAGTTTGAGACCTCGTCTGAAGGTACAGAGGACAACCAGATTGGAAAAAGTTTCGCAATCTTTGTTTAATAATGGGATCTCTCTGATCTGAGTCTAAGTTTTCTTTACTTGCCTTTTTCAGGACGCCTTACTCAAAACAACCCGGCAGTCATTTTCGGCGCAGCAATCGGAGGAGCGGCCATGTTGTTTGTAGTGGTCGTGATCCTGTTCCTATACAGACGGTCAGTAACCGCCCCCCTCTGCTGCTCTCCCTTTCTTTCTGTCCTGTTACTCAGTCAGAATGCAGCCTCCTTCACTGGCTTCCTCTCTCATTCTACTGCCTTTCCTTTGTGGGTCCTCCAAATGGCCTTTGCATTCACTCTCCTCTCACCTCTCTTTCTCTCTTTCTTTTGCCAACTTTCTCTTTATTTGGATCTGTGTCCCCGCACTCACTGGGGAAGAATTTACATTGAATGTGCCTTGTCATTGCTCAATGGTTATATTCTTGTGAATGTTCGGGCCTTTGAAAGGAAATTGGTCCGGAGTGGTACATTGTTGGAGATGAGAGGTGCTTGGTTCTTTTTGTACCAGACCGCAGGCACTTTGTTAAGGTGACCTACGCCTGTACTTTAGCAGACTGTCGTCCTTCTGTCCACCTCCCTCCCGCCTGCTTGTCTGTCTTTCAGTCTTTCAACCAGCTTGGCAAACACAGACTGTCTTCAGCCTTTATCAAAGGGCAGCTTTTGTATGAATGGACACATTGCACCAGTGTCGGGATCTTTTGAAAGTCTTAGAATGTCTTGAAATGTAGGTTGCTATGTGCTAAGGATATTAAAGCAGGCAAATTTTATATACATATATGCCCATTTGTTCATGGAAAGTGGGATATTCATTTGCAGATGAATTTATCTTTTCATTCAGGAAAAGGAACTCTAACTCCAGGCAAGGACCAGAGGACACCTACTTTTCCAGCTCAGGTAGAATATAAAAATCTCTCTCATGTCTTTATCTCAATTTTTATTTAATTAATCTAATTAATTTATTAACATAAAAAAAAAATCTTGTTTTTTTTTTCTCTCACAGAGCAATTGAAACCTCTGAAAACCTACGTGGATCCACACACATACGAGGACCCCAATGTAGCTGTCCTGAAGTTTGCCACTGAAATCCACCCAAGCAACGTAACCAAACAAAAAGTCATTGGAGCTGGTGAGTGACAACCCTGCTGGAACAATCTGCTGTGGGGCTTAACTTTGAGATGTTGAAAGATTTTCCCAATCCCCAAATTTGCTGTTTATATTGTGCATTTTCCACAGCTTAGCAGGCTGACTGACAGTGGTTACTTTAGCAAGATTAACATCTATCTGGCTGAGTTCTCACACAACAAGTTGAGACATTTTGTTGTGAGGCAACTCTTGGCTGTGGCACCTATGTGTTTTGGAATGAACGATTACACAAAAAGTGTTGCAGAGCAGTATTTTGGAAGGAGATCAGAGCACATTTCCCGGGCCCTGCCCAGATCTTTTATTCATGATACGTTTATTCAAGTGCGACCACCTTTACCCTTTGAATCAACAGTCTTTTTTTCAACATCCACCCCCTCCCTCCCTCCCCAGTTCCCACCACCGTTCCCCCCCCACTCCCCCTTTATTTGACAGCTGATTCCCATGCTTCCACACCACAGGCCATCCACCTATTATACAACACAGGCTTTCTCTCAACACCCAGCCAGAACACACCTCTGTGAGAGAGCCTCAGGCAAAACAGCCGCAGAGATATCCTTACTTTCACTCTGTTGCACAGCAAACCCTTGGCAGCTAGAAACATGAAAAGACGTATTAAACACACATTTACCAAATAGCCTTTTTCATTTCATTGATTTTGTTTTCCTGCAGGGGAGTTTGGTGAGGTGTACCGTGGCATTTTGAAGGTGCCGTCAAGGAAAGAGTTGGTAGTTGCTATCAAGACGCTGAAGCCAGGCTACACGGAGAAGCAGAGACAGGACTTTCTAAGCGAGGCCTCCATCATGGGCCAATTTTCCCACCAGAACATTATTCGCTTGGAGGGGGTGGTCACCAAATGTAAGGATTTCTGTGAGTTTTGTTACTTTTTTTATTTTTATTTTTTATTATTCACAAATTTTTTAAAGGTTTTTGGGCCAGTTCAGGGACAAAATATGTTCTATTGTGTGTATGTGTGTGTGTGTGTAGTCAAACATGCCATGATCGTGACTGAATACATGGAGAACGGAGCACTGGACAGGTATCTTAAGGTAAGTACGCCAAATTTGATACACAATAATTACTGCTAGGAAAAGTGGATCTATATCTAGATCCATTTCTGGGCTATGCTATCTGTTTTATCATTTACTGTTCTATCATTTGTTTCTTTTTGTTTTGGTCATAAAATTGAATCTGTTGGTTTCCTTCCATCAGGACCACGATGGCGAGTTTCCTTCCTTCCAGCTGGTAGGCATGCTGCGCGGCATCGCTGCAGGCATGAAGTACCTCTCTGACATGAGCTACGTCCACCGTGACCTAGCTGCCCGCAACATCCTGGTCAACAACACCCTGGAGTGTAAAGTGTCAGACTTCGGCCTGTCCCGGGTGCTGGAGGACGATCCTGAGGGGACATACACCACAAGTGTAAGTAGACATGGGACTTCCTGTTAGCTTAAAGCAAAAAGTCTCAGTGTTCCAACCTCAGTCTTGTCATTGCAAGGTGCAGCATGGTGTCTAAGGGCAACGATGTTGGTTTTGAGATTCTTGAGTCCATTTTTTTTTGTTTATTTTGTCTCTAACTTGAAGCTTTTTTCCTGAACAGGGAGGTAAGATCCCTATTCGCTGGACGGCTCCTGAGGCAATAGCATACAGAAAGTTCACCTCAGCCAGCGATGTGTGGAGTTTTGGCATAGTCATGTGGGAGGTCATGGCCTTTGGCGAAAGGCCTTACTGGGATATGAGTAACCATGAGGTAACTTTTAGTGATTACATCAAATTTACAGATTGCACTTTTCTCTGAGGTTTTGATGTTTTTTTTACGTAAAAAGACATTTTTTAGAAATATAAACACAGAAATGAAGAAACCCACCAGTGAGAAAGATCTAATTAGTCACCTGAAAAACTTCCTGCAGGTGATGAAAGCTATCAACGAGGCTTTTAGGCTGCCTGCGCCGATGGACTGTCCGTCAACTGTTTATCAGTTGATGCTGCAGTGCTGGCTCCAGGATCGCTCTAAGAGGCCGCGCTTTGGAGACATTGTCAACCTGCTGGACAAGCTGCTGCGGAGCCCAGACTCCCTGAAGACCATCGCAGACTTCGACCCACGGTAAGATTTATTTACATAGCTTCTTAGGGCTAGATATGCATTTTTTTCCAGTCCTGACTCTTCAATAGCTGCCGCTATCAGAAACCAGTTCTTGGAAACAACCCTGAAACCAAAACCTTTGCAATGCTTGTTTTATGAATTACATTTCTAGTCGCACTTCTGTGTGAACTCTTTAAGTTTCCATTCTGGTATCAATTTATGTGGCATAAAACCCTGATAATAAGCACCTCCCAGCTGTGCGGTCTCCTCCAAGAAGCAGAACCATCTTTAACTTTAGAAAGAGCTCTGTTAGCCCAAAAAGAAACAGTATTTATATATAAGTAATTAGGCCTCTGCAAAAGGACGTGGTCTGAGATAGTGTAAAAACATTTATATCAACTATAACACAAGAAACCTAAAATGCTGAAATTTCATTTTAAACTGAGTTTAAGACGGGTCTTTGAACTTACATTAACAGTTTGTGTTGTTGATGGTAGAGATACAGACAAGATCAAGGGGGTATGGCAAGCAGGCTGGAATCAAACCAGGGACATGATGATGATGATAATCTGGTATCATCTTGTCTACACCCCAGTCTTGTCTGCCACTGACTGACTTGGGAACTTAACTTGGACTTGTCTCCAACACAGCAGCTCCCCATTTACTTCAAGTCAGAAATGGGCTGGGTATTTAGGGTAGTTTGGGGAAGAAAGGGAATAGCTTTAAGATGTTCTACTTAAACCATTAAAAAGACATGCTTACACCTTGCCTGCCAGGCTAATGAAAGAAACATGTGTACACTCCTGGCAGGGGATTACTAAAGCTGTGATTGTGTGCATAAATGAATATTTACCCTTTTGTGAGGGAACATCAATGCCAGTGAGAAACAGTGAGAAAGGACAAAAGGATGTCAAGTTCATATCGTTATCGGCTCTCGCCCTAACTGCTCCAACTGGTTTTTATCACCAACTGGCTTCCTGCACAGTAATTATAGTCTTCAGTCAGCTGCTTTTGTTGTGGGAAAGCCTGTTGATTATTAACATTTGGATCTACTTTTCTTTGCATGCAGCATATCCATCCGCCTTCCAAGCACTAGCGGCTCGGACGGTTCCCCCTTCAGGTCGGTGTCTGAGTGGCTGGAGTCCATCAAGATGAGTCAGTACAGTGAGAACTTCACCTGCGCTGGGGTCGTCACCATGGACCAAGTCTTGCAGATGAAGAATGAGTAAGTGGGACATGACTTGAGATTTGGTAACACCGCATAATAAGTTTTGATGTATTTATTTGATGTACTTGTTAATTATGTTTTTGGCAAAGAAGAGGAAGATTTTGCTGTCAAATTATGTGATACAATATAACCATCATGTTGCACAAAGATGTTTTCCTCCTAAGATGAAGCATGTTTTTCTAAAAATGTGTTTTTCAACAACCAACTGAATAAATTGCAAACAATATTATATCCAACCTCAGTTACAACTTGAGAAATGTTTTAGATGGAAAAAGTAATGGAGGGAGGGAGTAGGTAGAAGTGGGCTCATTTGTGGTAGGCTGGTGGTGGTGGCCTGCGGTCGCTACAGTCCTTATTCTTCTTTCCTTTCTCCAATCCCCCTCACACACACACACACACACACACACTAGCTGCAGGCAGCACTTTAGCTTGAGCCCTGAAACCACCAGTCTTGCCTGTTCAGGGCAAAGGCCTTTTGTGGCTTCTTCATCATTAGGAGGGAAGGAAGAGGAGAGAATATCCCATGGAGCAGGAGCAGCTAGAGGGGATTAAGGAACTGAAATAGATGGATGACATTTGAAGCCCTGTAGCCGGTATATTTGTAGTTCTAGAAAGATTGAAGAGGTGCACTCAGAACGTACCCCCTGAACTTCTCACAGGGTAGTTTAAGGCAATTGGATCTTCTAAGATGTGAGGGAGCATTAAGGGGGCAAATTAATGAAATGGACTCAACCTTTTGGGGGGAAAAAAGGCTTTCACATAATAGAATGTTGTTTGTGGGCAATAATGAGGGCCAGAGCTTTCCTTAACCGCATGACCAGCCAATATGACCCCCTCCCCCCACACCCTCGGTGCCACGGAATAAGTCTATTGGTTGGTCTTGCTCATTATTTGGGAAGATGGGAAGACTGTAAAGCAGACGACAAACCTTTGAAGTATTTGTCATACAGAATGGTGTGATTTCATGGCCCCATGTTTCCATCTCAGGGCATCTGGTAGCACTCTTCGAAAACCAGCAGTTATTTACGACCCACCCTCTGCTTGCCAGACAAGTGATTCATGGTCAACAGGGAGAATCCTCGTTAAGTAATTAAGGCTGTAATTAAAGCTTTGACTTTGGGCTGCTGTGTTTCAGAGCTTTTGCAGGTTTGCACCAGGTGCTCCTGGAGAGCAAAACCCCCAGTTATTATCTTTTTAATGTCAAAGATAAACTAAAACCTTTGGCACATTACTGAGTTGGAACACACCCCACCTTGCTGTGCTGGTTCAGCCATTGAGCTAGACATGAATGGAGTCAAGGCTGGCATTTTAACATGTTGGATGAGTCAGTGATTACTACAAGGCTTAAGAGCCACAAAGGATGTGCGTGAAAAGTGTTGGAACAAGTCCAAAGTTTAAATCCATGTGCAGCTCCTCTTATATTTTGTCACGTCTCTTTCTTTTACAGGGATATTAAGAACATTGGGGTGAGGCTGCCTGGCCATTTGAAAAGAATTGCCTACAGCATCTTGGGTTTAAAGGACCAGACCAGCACCCTGAGTGTCTTTGCAGTGTGATCCAGACAACGAAGGGAATTAAATCCGGGCACTGAAGCAGGCAGACTTTGAACTCTAAGCTGAGCTAGAGCAAAACTGCAGGCACGGCCTTGGATCGGCAGGACCAAGAGAACTGTGCCATCCGTTGGGGCCGACTGAAATCATACTGACTTATTGTACATTTTTGATTTCTTCTTCTTATCCACACGGGAATTGAGCAAATATACAAAATTAGACGTATCAAGTAGACTGTATATTTTAGATATCTATTTTTATTATCCATATCTTCTGTACAGTTACAATTCATTGCTCATGCTTTTTTATTTTTCCTTCATCTCACATTCCTGCTTCATAAAAATCAACAAACAAGCCAGTTCTGGGAACGGCTTCAACTTTACAAAATTGCAGCCTGAGCGTGTCGCGTCCAGTATCAAACAAACAAGATAAGCACAGTCAGTGTGATGGAGTGGGAGCAGTAGAGCCCAGCCTTGACCCAGGTTGTGGTTGGTGCTGATGTCACGGCGTCTCCTTTTAATTGGCACTTTGGTCCATTTCCTGTCAGACAAACAAGGATGGATTGTTGACACGGCTGAAATGAGCTTGAGCTGGCCCAAAGGTAAAGAGATGGTCTCGCGTAGGTGCATAAACACAGATGGACCTGGTGTTTTTACTGGCCTTCTGCTTGCTCTGTGCAGAAATTAAGCTATGATCATATACTTGATGGTATATGAAAAGAGAGGATATACTGTATAGGTACTCTTTGTATACAGATTACCAAAAACATTGGGATTACAATTTAGAATGTAGCACTTAGATCCTGAATCTCATGATCTCTTAGTTTGTTTCAGAATTGCAGGAAAGGGAGATTACACACAAAATCCTGAAAGGAAAAAAAACTATATATACTGTATATTATTATAATTATAAGTTTAAATTTGAAAGCAATCCATCTGTTTGTAGCATGTCGGTAATGAAGAGAGAAAGGGTGAAGTTTACCAAAAAATGTAAATGCCCTGAAAAAAAGATTTAATGATGAGTGATTGTTGTGGTTGAGATGATTTCATCCTACATAATAGTTTGGTTTGCAACTTCAATGTCTAATTTAGTTTTGTAGAATTTTTTTGTACAAATATCCATTCATATTTGTGTTGGTTTGAGTAACATGTTGACGGGATATGCTTTGATAATTAAGAGCTCGTTCCAGACAGTCAGAGACATTTTTGTGGAACATTAGCGGGAGTTTGCTTTGGTCTGTTTTAATGAAGCAGCTCTCCGGTGTAGTGGGAACTGTATAGTGGACAGTTCCCCCAGTGCTCTTAATTGAAGACTGCAAATAATTGTGTTACTGATGTACACTTTCCTTTACTTGAATTTCTACTGTATTTGGATCCACGATTCTATAGTAGCTGATGGATACATCTTTGGAAAAGGGATTTTTTTATTTTGTTACTACTCTGGTTTAGTGGTTGCAATTACATTTTGTATGATTTCACTATTAATAGAATACCAAACTGGTTATTTTTTTAAGTTCACTTTCCAAAGCAATGTCTCCTACCTTTGCTGCATTTCCAAACATTTTGAGAGTTCCTCCATCAAAAAGCAAACTCTTTACTTTTTGCCTGTTGTTTTTATACTGTATTTAATAGCCTATTTATTTTTTACTTTTATTTATTTATGCTGATAAACACTGAGCTGGGATTATAATTGAAGGTTGTGCTCTCATTCTCAATAATAAAAAAAAAAACTCTGTCTTTTTATTACTCCTCAATTATTCAAACCTGAGATTGCCTTCATTGCAATTGTTGCAATAAAGTCTTACATTGCATTTGGAAAAGCCTGCTGCATGACTGATGCTAAACAGAGCAGAAGAATGCTTTATTTGTTTTAAACGGTGCCAGGATGTTTATACTTCCACCTGGATATCCTTATAATGCCGCTGGATGTTATAATTCCAGAGTTGGAACCTGTAATAAACATGTGAGTGCTTCATTATCGGCAGAGGGAAGCTGAGGTGCTACACTGGTGGAATGTAACTAAAATACAATCAGTCAAGTACTGTACTTAAGTACAAATTCAAGTTATTAGCACTTTACGCTTCTACTCTACATCTTGTGCTTTTTATGCCACTACATTTGACAACCATACTTAATTTTTTGATAAACTGAAAGATTAAGGGTTCCTTTATGCGTTTCCCCCACTTCTTCTTTAAGGTATACTATGTAGAAGGACACACACACACACATACACACACACACTGTACAAAACCGATTTCTCTGTCAGCAATTACTAAGAAAAATGTTTTGTTAGAGTTATATTCTCTAATCAAATCAACCAGATATTAAATTGTGAGACAAAAGTAAACTTGAAAAAAAATCTGTTTGTATTAATTAGACAGAGACTGCGATCTGCCTTTGTTGGGAAATGACCCGCTGCCTGACACCACATTTTCTTCTCCCATTAACTCCTCCGTTGCATTACAGTCGAAGTAGGACATGAGAAATTCTGCCTCCAAAAAATACAGTACAGCCCTTTACATCGGGATTCTGAGTTGGGAACTATAAGGACAAAATATGTGAAACATTTCAAGGTACAGTAAAAAAATGTCACAGTGGCGTCTCACACCTTACTAGCATTTATTTAACACAATTTTTGTTACCTTGCATGACTACAGGGTTTTACATGTGAATTTGAGATGTGGACTTGCACCTTTTATTATTAATATTTACGGTCAATGCTGTTGAAAAAGGAGCAATTAACAATGAGCACATTTAAAGTTACATGTTTATAGCTTTCCTAGTTTTAGCTATAGTGAGCCTTTTTCACAGCAGACATTTGACAGTCAAATCTACACAAATAAGACCCAGATTGTAATGAACTGGAGTGTAAAATGTCATGGATTTCTACTGCAGTATGATAGCAGTCTCTGACTCACATCCCTAAACTTAGAAGCCCACTTCTTTAGTTACCACATTTGCACATTTTCCCCAACACTAAAACAGAGAAGTGACGTTCTAGATAGCAAATAGAGGGCCACATGCGATGTTAGGGGTACCGAAGATTTTAAGCTGGTGTTATCAGCGTCAAATGTTGCTTTACCGGCCTGTTGAATCAGATTACACGACTGCTATGCACAAAAATCATGACAAAATGTAATGAAATGTAAACGTTCAAGCTAGACAACTCTGCATGTCCAAACATGACTTTGTGCTTCACCTTGCCTTATCGCACTCACTCTGACCTCGCAGTGGCAGGGAAGTCCCTGGCGCCTCGCATTTTGAAAATTATCAGCTTTGGTCGATTGTGACAAAGTGACAAAGCCATACATGCATTCCTAAGATAAGAGCCATACACTAGAGAAAGAAAAGTCAACATTTAGGTATTGAATTAGTCTGCTGGTCAACAGAGAAGCAAGACCCAAAGCCCAACACAGACGGGGCATGGGAACTTGAATCCGACACTGGTCCCTTCTGAGTCTTTGTCCTTGACTTACAGCTGGCAGTGTGTTCTTGCCGCTGCTGAACCAATAGGATGCCTGGAAATAGTCCTGGCTTTGTGTGGCGACTGTAAACTGAGAAAGTCTTCCACTATTTTCCATCTCCATCCCTCCGTTCCCTCCGTCTTTCAAAGCGTGGTGGATGTTTTTTTCTCTCTCTTCCTTCCACGATGGAAAAAGAAAAGCAGGGACACACTGTTTAGCTGCTGACTATACTGTTTGGATTTATGCAAATCCACGTCTGAGTGTGTCCAAACTGACTGCCAGGGAAGTTTGGTTTACGCCCCTGTCGTCGCCTGTAATGTGATTATCCTCGCTCCGCGGGGGTTGAATGTGTGGAAGTTTGTGTCTTGTCATTAGGACTGTAAATGACAGGGATGCATGGAGAGGCAGAGAAAGAGCGGGGGGTAGGGGTGGAGGGGGTTAGCTGGAGATTTGAGCCATACCAGGGCTTTACTGCAGGCCACAATAGCATGTGTGGTGATTGTGTTGAAGGCTTGGCGTCCAGGGCCCGGGCCTCCCCCCGTGGACTGTAATGTGTGGGGGCCGCGGCTTTCGCTTTCAGAGCTTTTCTCCGCCTTGTGGCTTTTTAGATGTCTTTGTTCTCAGGCCGAAGGTCATTTTGAAAAGTAAAGGAGAAGGAATACATTACTATGGCATTGTTCATGTATGACCTCTCCCCATACCGCCACCCCTTCCATTTTTACTTTTTTTTTGTTTTATGTTCTCCTGGCAGCTCTCAGTGTCATGCACGGATTCGAAAACCGGCAACGCTGAGGAATTTACATCCACACTAATTTTAGCAATGGGTTCCCGACCAGAAAACACATCCTCCAATTTCTGTCTATATTGGTCTTCCTGCGTCTTTCCGCTGCCGTGTCTCTCACAAGCACTCCAGGGCTTTTTACAGATTATTCTGCTCCCTAAAGTCTCCTCCAAGCCCCTCAATTTTCCTATTTTCACTGCATTCTCAACTGAACATTTTACATGTCCTGATCCAAGATTACACTTTGAATTCTTCCAAAGCTCCTCTCCAGGTTTAATCCAAGTATGAAAACAAACAAATCTGCTGGAACTAAGTGCTTTAATGAACTTATTTAATGAGACAGCGAGGAGCAAATAATTATTACCAGCATCTAGCATTTTCCCAAACTGTGCTGCTGAGATCTGTTTGATGTCAGCCAGGCGACATGAGGGGGAGTGGAGAGCAGAAACACAAGCCGCTGTTGACATAAGCCTTGTCTTTTTGCAGACCCTTTGTATATTTTGAAACGCCGGCCTAATTCACTCCATATTTCAGCTAATGGCACTCGCTGATGTCACTCAACACATGAAAATTCTCCCAGATCTGTCTTTACAAGAGCCTATAAACATTTCAGTGCTGCTGTTCTAAAGGTGAGGTAGCCGGGTTGAAGATGCTACACAATGAAAATGGTCTCAAATATATAGTGGTAAGGGAAAATATTTGCAGAGGTTTTTTTTGCCCTTTAAAAGAAATACTCCTATGGGTAGTCTCAACAATTTATAGTGCATAGTTTCTGTCTCACCCATGAGTAATTCTAAGTAATGACAACACAACTGTCAGCGCCTCCACATGATACAAGCCTTTCTTGATCGCACACCGTCCCCACTTCTCCTCCACACAGTTGCTAGTAACCAAGGAGGACACGGAGGATAAAAAAAACATGATGGACTTTAAGAAGAGGTACGTCGGACCACACCAGTTTCTAAAAATAGCCATACTGAGTACTACAGAGAGAGTTTTGTGGAGCGTTCAACAACATTAAAAAGTTACGCACTAAAACATTAAAAGAAATGTATTTTGTGTAACTTTTTGTTTAGACATGGTAGGTTACTAAGAGCATCTCACAGTGTATTTAAGGAGAAACCCCATTTCTAAACAGCTAATTTGACAGTAAAAAAGATAAGGAACAAAGATCCATAAAATAAGGGAAGCGATAAGGTACAGAATTACTGCAGGTCCATGATTTACATACAGTACATGTTACAAAACATGTCCGTAGTTTCTGTAATGATTCTTAAGGAATGGTTTTGAGCCTGGATTTCAGTTCACTATCATTGTTTTAAGGTTCTGGAGCTGGAAAATCCCCATTTGATGGAGGGGGAAGCTGGGTAGACCAGAGTAGGTTGAGTGGCAACCAATCTGACACACCTGTCCTTTAAGAAAAAAACTTTAAGAAAACGTAACCCTAAAACACCAGAGTCAGCTACAGGTCAAGTATGTTTACACACACAAGGAATTTGACTTGACTTGTTGTCAGTAACTCTTAATACACCCCACATACACACACACACACACACACACACACACACACACACACACACACACACACACACACACACACACACACACATACAGAGCTGAAAAGCAATGTACAGGGAGATACAAATATAGACAGTTTAACACAGATAAGCAATTATAAACATACACAGTAGCTATTATGTTCATGTACCTAGGCATGAAATAATGTTATACAACAAGCATACAGTTGCTGCAGTATATACAGGTCAGATTGGTGCTGTATAAACAGGATTGTGGTCTGCTACTGTGCTGTACCAGTAGCGCAGTGTGTGGCAGTGAGAAGAATGTTGAATAAACAAGTAGGTGTTTGTGTTTGTAGCAGTTTCTCAATTGTTAGGATTTGATGCATTGCTTTGTTTTTATGTGATAGTAAACTCAATATATTTGGCTTCTGGGCTGTTAGAAGATGTGACCCTGGGCTTTAGGAAACCGTGATGGAGATTTTTTAATTTTTATAGACCAAAGGATAGTTTGAATAATGAAAATAATTTGTTGCAGTTCATTTGTTGCAGCCTTAGACTGAAATTTACCATCATGACCCTAACTTGTGTGGGAAAAAACAATTACTGCGTTTACACTGGAAAGATGAAGTTTTTAAAATGGGATTCAATGAAGTCAGAGATGATTTGGAGTCAGCATCTAGAGGACATCAGTGTTACTGCAACTCTAATGCCTACTGCACTGTGCTGGTTCCTGTACTACATATGGATGTTTCAAAGAGCGTCATGAAGTTCATGTTTACCTTTTAACTGCATGGGTGGTATGTCTTGACCTATCTAATAGGTCCATATATCGAACTTAATGTTGTTGTCTTTTTATAAAAAAAATCCAAGCTTTAGAAGTTAATATGACATTTTAACGGCAGTAAAAGTCACATTAATAAGAGAAAAAAAAAAGCGCTGTGTCATTATTCTGTTTCTCTTACCCAGCAGGATGCATATCTCTCTAGGACTTTATGGCTCTCTTTTTGCAGAGCTATTTTTTGTCTCAGCGCCCCCCTCTCTTAATTTCCGCCTGTCTGCATATGTTTTGGAGGCCATTAATCCTCCCCTGCACAACATGCACCCCAGCAGATAATTACGGTCATTAAACTAATTAGGGAGCACATGGAGGGGAGGTTTCAGCCTTACCCAGAGGCCTCCCACCCCTCTTCTTCTCTTACCAGGACGGCCAAGGTGGTCCGCTGAAACCCTGGCAAAGCCTTGAATAAAGAAAGGAGTGAATTACTTTAGCCCAGCTCCGGATTAATGCAATTTCCTGTTGGTGTAGCCTTGAGAGACCTTGCCAACTTTGCTGCAGGCCAAGAAACCAGAACTATTAGCAAGCAAAGGTCCTTCCCATTTTCACATCCCATTTTTGCGGGACAAAGCAGCCATTCAGCTTTGTGTCATCAAACTATGTTTTCGTCAAAGCTAAGAGGGCTATTTTGGTGCTTCTGTGGCGAAACACAGAAAATGGGAAAACGAGATCAGAAGTGGCAGGAAAGGGAGGGAAGAGTGGTCAATCTGCAGACAGTGGTTTTCAACATGCTCAGTCTATCATGTGATTCTAGAGCTAATATTATGGTTTCATGTGCCTAACACAGAGGGAGTTCTGGCAGAGCGAGGCCCTAACACACAATACTTACTTTGGATTACTTACAGTTGTGCTCATAAGTTTACATGTCCATGCTTAAGTTGACTAAATAGAAATAGAAAGAGAAATAGAAAAAATCACGTTTTGGAAATGTATCTTAATGCCTAAATTCAAAAATTAGGATTTTACCTCAAATTTCAATTAAGGTTAAAATAAATTTCCAATACTTGATTTTTTTATTCCTCTTTTTAGTTAACTAGAGCATGGGCATGTAAACTTATGAGCACCACTGTACTTATTGAGACAAATGGAATTGGGACTTCCAGTCACCTTCACATGTGCAAGCAGGCCACAGAATGTCCCTCACACGTTCTCAGAAAATCTCATTTGGTTAGTCATGTAGTTGTTTGGGCAAGGTGTTTCCCAGCATTCTTCATGTTGTGTTTGGCCTGACTCTGCAAAGAAGTGCAAAAGTGAAACCCAGCAAGGAACGAGGAGCTCCATACAGGTTTTCTCTGCTTACTCGTGAACGACATGTAGAATACATCAACAAAGAAAAATACATCTAATCCTGTTGGTTGAAGATAAGATCGTGACAAGCAGATTAAGGTCCAAACAGGGCTCCAGCTAAACCTTTTAACTCACATAATGTGAGCTCTATTTACCAACACTGGGACCTCAGAGGTTAGACAATTTGGATCTAAGAAAGTGAACAAGGAATTGAGGGATTGATGTAAAAGTGACTTGAATTTGAAAGGCTGAATTTGAGGTTTTAGCCGCAGACGCTGCACAGAGGTACTGAGCAGATGGATAAACTGTTTTCCATCCATTTGCTGCCCTCTACTCCCTACTCTACTGCTGCTCTGTACTTAATGCACAGCCATAAGAGTGGTATTGATGTTCTATTCTGTAAATCTTTCTCAGAAAGAAAGCCAATAAGTGCATTTCGCTAAAAGTTGAAAAATTTCTTTAAACAAGTTACTGTGAAAACGCTTTGCATTTGTGTGCTTTTTCTTGTGTTTCAGCATTGAGAATTTTTCTCCATTTGGGAAGCACATTTAAATTTACCTAGAAAATATCAAGAGAAATGTACCAGGTTGTTAAAAATATGTAACAGAAATGGACTGTATAAGGAACACAATTTAATTAAATGACATGAACTGGAAACTAAAAGAACTCTGTACAATGTATCCTCACAAAGTACCAAGAAGTAATTGTAACAAGTAACTAATCTAAACGTTTCATCAATGAATCACCAGACAATTGATTCATTGTGCATCATCACTTTTTACAAAATAACTTTATTCTCAGCATTAGGGCGTAGAAAACAAAACGCAACTCATTTCATATGTCAATCAAAAATATTCTTTTCTTTGTGGACTGACGGTCTTTTTAGATCAATTATAACAAATCTCAGTTCCATAATTATATCTTATCATCCCAAATGTATACGTAGTTTTGGTTGTAGTCCATATATCACCATTGCTCTTTAGTCTGAGCAAACACAAGAATAAATGTTGCGCTTTACACCAAACCCATAGTTAAAGAACAATGTGCACACAGCCAATCATGTGTTTATCCCACATAAATGGCTTCCTTGTCAGTCGGCTTTTTTCCACATCAAGTGACAAATTACATAATATATCTTCCAGCAATCCTCAAATATATGAAAAGCTTGACTTTTTAGAACTGACTTAAATTTTAACATCAGAATTTGACAATTTGAATTTGAGCAACTTCAGTATGAGAACAGTAAATACATTCTGCTTTCATTTAATTTATTGTAATATTTGAATGACAATATAAAAACTGTTTTTTTCTGTCATCCCGAGGTGACCATTTTGGATATAAATCATAGTAGCAGCAATCAAAAAATTTGAAACTCTCTGATCTCAGCTTCCCATTTTATATCCATTACTTCTTCAGTTTGCCAAACAAGCCTTCATCTTAGCCTCATCAGGACTGATTTTGTTGTTGCATGTGATCCTACAACCTCAAGTATAGCTATTGCAGCCAAACCATGTTGAGCTGTCGTATAAATCTTTTGGATTTTTCTCAGCTTCTGCTGACCAACAGTGGAGGGTTGAACTGGGCAGCTCCAAGTGTGAAATATGGAGCTGTGTGAATGTGAAGCAGGGTGGGTCTATAAAAAGCATGGTGGTCTGTCAGCCTGGCCTTGTGAACAGTTTAAAACACACCTACACATTTGTTTGCCAACATATTTGACTTACATCAGAGTGGGAAATTCCCACATTGACAAAATTAAGTTTCCCCAGAAACTGGATCATTTGCAATTAGAGAATCAAAGTACTATTTCATCATAGTTTGACAGCATAAACTGAAAACTGTTTAATGTATGATATGTGCACAAATGATACAATTTGAGACTCCTCCAGCATCCAACTTTTTCTTTGCCTCAAGGGACCACAGAAATGAGTGTTGCTGAATGGCTGTGGCTTCCCAGTGAGGAGCATTGCTGTATATGTGTGTTTGTGGACAGTAAACATTCCTTCTGCTCCCTTTGCTCTCTTCAGCTATATTGGGCCAAAACTTACATTCACATCTAGTGAAATTCAAGATCCATTTAGTCCAATGGAAGACCTAAACAAACCAGAGATTCAGCCACACATGAGGGTAACTAAGAAAGCCAGTTTTATAGGCAGTAGATCTTCAGAGCTGCATGCATGGACGCACATCAGCACAACAGCTGTGATTTCTGCAACATGCATACAATTCTGCAAGGTGAGAGGCAGCAACTAACCATTAGGGAAAACTTTCTACTGCTGGATTGAATTATTAATGGAACACTTATTTCTGCACCCTCCTGCTTTGTGCCTTGTTTGGTTTAACAATACCTTTACAAGGATCAGTGCTCAGGTCACTGCTCCCCAAGATATATTGCATAAGATGTAATAATAGAACTGCTGTACTTTTGCTTTTTCACCACAAGAGGTCAGACTGCTCCTTACCAGCCCTCTACTCTGTGTGATGAGGAGTACATCTTTGTGGGGGGGTTCAGAAAACTACAGTAATAGAGTTTGTTACAAGTGCAGCTTTTCTATACATTTCTTAACCCTCGTGTTTCCCACCATTAACTTGTTATCCTTCTGGGTCAAAATTGAACTTTACATTTTTCAAAGCCTTTTTAATTTATCAGTGAACCCAATTTATATGACATAAAAAAATTCAAGGAATTCCTTGAAATCCCATGTATATAAATTTTGGCGGCCCTTGCTGTATTCCAGGCTAATACAATTTGAAGCTCAGACATATCAGTGAACAAAATCCCCTCATGCAGGTTTCCTTGTGACAAGAGTAAAACAAATAGAGGAATCTGTATAACCTGTATTGTTGTCATAGAAATAATATGTACATGATGGTTCTTTTGCTCTTCTTCTGATCCGTTTGAAAATAGTTGTGAGTACCTAATTTAAGGCTCGGTCCACATTTAGTGCTACACCTTTTGTTGTTTCATTTTCAACCATCCCCTACCTGTGGAGGACATTTTTGTGGATATAGTGAGGAGAAGTTCTGACATCATTGCAAGAGAAAGCACATATTCATATATCCCAAGGGCAAAGAAAAGGAAAAGAGGTTATTTCAAAGGGAAAGTAAACGTTTATCAACACACAGCTCTTTCTTATTGAGATGTCTTTGAAAGCTGATGTCGGCGTCAGATGTCGGTGTTTTGCTAACGTTATCAGCACCATCCTCCCCTGCCCATCAAATTATGTTTCTTTGCCTCCTTTTTTCTGGTTAATTAGTTTTAGAATAGCTTCTAAAACATGGAGTGGCTTGGTTGACATGGTAACGGGTTTTTCCCCATAATGGAGGCAGGGGCACTGTTGCTGCGGGTGACATCAGCAAAGCCCTGCTTAGAGTATATCAGCACTGGGCTGTGTGTGATTGTTTTATGGTGTGTGTGCGTGTGTGTGTGTGTGTGTGTGTGTGTGTGTGTGGGTGTGTGTGTGTGTGTGTGTGTGTGTGTGTGGGTGTATGGGGGGTGCATGCTGTGTATAAAGGCGTGAATGGGTGTTATTGAGTCTTTTTTCTGAATTTTGAATTTTATTCAGTGAATCCTAGAAATTCAAGATTCAGCTCACAGTCTATGGAGCAGAAAAGTTATGATAATATATTATAACACAGACTAAAATCTATTTGATAAGCAACATGCATTTAAAAAACAAACTACCTGACATATTTTGCTTGTTCATCTAATTCATCCAGGACAGCCCATTGTGACATATGAAAACATCTTATGAAACCTAAAAAAAATAGAAATACATACATGCATATAAGGCTACTGTATGTACAGTCTATATGTTGATTCTGGACTTAAAACACTTTACATCCCTCCCCTTGACCCCAATTATCTCATGTACACCCTGTCAAATTATACTACTTTTATATTGAACAATGGCTTATTTTCGTTGGTGATACAAAGCCCTATAAAGATACTTGATATTGCCAAGTAATACACCGTACATTATTAACAACAAGTCAACATTAATGTGAACTGTAAAGTAAGGTCAGATTAGAATGCAATTAAAATGTCCAAGATATAGCTCCGTCATCAAGCCCTAAATTCAAAGTGAGATACAGTGGATTGAGACAAATAATAAAGTGGGAGGGGAATAGAAGACAAAATAGAGGGGAGGAGATAAAAAATCGTCAGCAAACAGACATTCATGCTTTCTCCCCGATTTTCTCTCTCTCCCTATCCCCCCTCCCCACACTTTGTCAGAGGCACTCTCTCACCTCTCTCCTGGTGTAAAGAGAAGTCAGACAATGCATCAGCCTGCAGTTCATCTGGCATCCTCTTCTACTTTCCTCCTGCCTCAGCTCCCCTCTTCTCTCTGCTACACTGCTGACTGATACCTCTGATATCTCTTTTTTCCATTACCCTTTCCTTTTCTACCTCCGTTTCACCCACACCTCATCCTCAAGCCACCATGGTGAACAGATAACCGCCCAGCCGTCCTGACACCATGGGTGCCTGCCTCTGCAAAAGTCACAAAGGTCAGTGTCCGGAGTCCACCTGTTTGCGTCCAGGTCTGTGTGTCTGTGTGTGTTTGTCTGTGTCAGGAAGTGTTGACAGCAGCCAACAAACATTTGAGGGATGTTTTAGAAAGTTAGATCAAGCTTTTCAGAGAGAGTTCTGCATGTGAGAATCTAGAAAATAACAGTAAAGGAAAGTAACAGGATCCTTGAGGTGTCAACAACCACCCTTTTTAGCATGGCAGAAGTGTTTCTATTTGTATTCATCATAGAAAAGATGAAACTGATGCAGATTATGCCATGAAAACATTAATTCGAAAAACTTCTTTTCATCTGCTATCCAAGCTACACTGGATCTTGACTGAATCCAGGGAGATTGCTTTAGGAATGAGACTTGAGGTGCAGGAGGTTGATGATAGGGATTGTGAGGATCAGCAAACAATGTGACTTGAGTTGCAATTTTCTCTCTCCTAATTCATTTTATTTTATTTCCAAGCAGGGACAGAGAGAAAGTATGTGGTGTTTGTTGATAAAGTAATGATGCTTCATCTGGCAGAGGGCCTTTTTTAGGAAGAACACAAGCACTAATTTGTTCTAGCAAAAGATCTAAAAAAGGTGACATCAGTGTACCACCAGAACAATCTCAATGTTATTTTGTTAGTATATGACATTTAACATCATGTCACACACTCACACATTATTTTCAGCCTGAATTTGTGATGCAGTGTGACAGTATTTTGTGAGACAGTCTGCTTTTGTTCAGGAAAGGTCCCTTTTAACAATGTGGAGGGTGATGAGAGCAGCGCTTTCAAGCTGGGAAGAAAGAGGGAAGGCAGCTGTGAGGCTACAGACACACAGCTTAGAGAACAACAGGCGTGTATCCGTGTCCTGTGTGTGTGTGTGTGTGTGTGTGTGTGTGTGTGTGTGTGTGTGTGTGTGTGTGTGTGTGTGTGTGTGTGTGTGTGTGTGTGTGTGCTTGTGTGTGTGATGTGAGTCAGGATGAGATTTAACTCCACAAAGACAGTGGATTGGTTCTGGGGTCTTGATGGTTTTCGTGACCTGCTAATATCACTTTATGAGGCCAGGGACCAGATACAGCCCTGTGCACCAGTGTATATGTGTGTGTCTGTGTGTGTGTGTGTGTGTGTGTGTGTCTGTTCTGGCGATCGTGACTTAAGTAAATGGAAGAGGATCACTCGCCTCATGTTGCTGTTGCGTTTCCATAGCGACAGCCAATTGTCTTGATGACACCTCCCAGGGGAAACCCCAGGCATGAGTTTCTATTTCTGCTGCAAATGTGTGTGTGTGTGTGTGAGTCCGCTGACCTTTTCAATGATGATAATTCTCCATCGCTCTGAACTCTGCTTAATTTCCTCTCATCATTCATATTATACTCATCACCAGCAATTTAAAAGCAAATAGGCATAGTATGGGCCGGTGTGTGTGCAGAGAGGCTCCAGTTAAATGAATGGATGAGGATTCAACACTCACTCTCTCTCTCTCTCTATCTCTCATCCATAATGAGCCTCACTTGACCCCTGGCCGTTACACATCAATGAATACAAACACACACTCACACACACACACACACACACAAACACACACACACACACACACACATAGAGCATGAATCCAGCACCAGTATTTGTGTGTGATTCCCAACAGAGCTCCACCTTCCCATGACAGCGGACCAGATAGAGGAGGGTCAGACATCCTCTGCCAAGGTAAGTAGAAGCAGTGACATTTACCTTATGGGTTTTGGACTTATAATTGGCCTTTTCTTGTGTCTACCTCTCATGTTATAGCAACACGTATTGGCTTTGTTTCTATCAAGAAAAAAAGTCCCTATAAAAACTGTTGACGTTGTGTTCTTCGAATAATCCAGAGGCTACTTTTAAATGGAAAGAAAGCAATGGAAAGAAATCTATTTACTTAAATCTTATTGGGGTAAGAGAAGAAATCTCAGAGATAGAGATCTTACACTCTGGGCAAGTAAATCCACTTCTAATTTCTAATACCATTAGAGATAAAAAAACTGTTTTTCTATGATATGGGTAAGCCGACCCTTTCAATGTTTAGCAGTACAGTTTTGCTGATTGAATAAATTCAGAGTGAAATTAGCAGAATCTTTAATGTTTACACCTGCTTCCATCCTTCATTCTTTTAATACATAGAGAACAGTTCGTATTAATCCTATAATGTAGCTAATCATTTGCTTATATGTTTATTGCATAGTGAGATAGCTGTTCAGCTGCATTTTATGATTGATATCTCTTAAATATGAACACCTGCTATTAAAATTAATTTCACCAGCATTTTACAAATTCTTTAATATTAAAAAAGCATTTAGTCTTGGTATTTTAGGTTGAAACTGTGTATTCACAAAAAGAGTTATTGTTTTGTATTCTACAGTTTTATTTAGCTAACTGTAGCTAGTGTTGCCAGTTAGCTGGACAGTTATTGGCGGAAGACACTTAAAGGAGAGTGTAGAATTTAGGGGGATCTATTGGCAAAAAAATGGTATGCAATTTTCATAACTGTTTTTATTAGTTGATAATCACCTAAAACTAAAAATTAGAAAAAGAAAAACATGCTTTGGTTTATTGGCATTTCTTTCAACCAATCACAATTGTCTTGGGCGGCACTAAGCGCCAGACAGAGCCACGGTATTGCTGCAAAATAGCTTCGGAAAGGAACTTGTTTTGGTGGAACATGTGTAAGTTCATAAGTTGTTTGAGTCGTGCAACAGAGAACTCAGATTGGATAGATAGTCTAGCTAGTTGTCTGGATTTTGTTGTGGTTTGGGGTTTTTGGTTGGGTTCATTTTCCCTTTTTTTTTCATTGGCCTCCTTGTGTTTTTGTCTGTTTTC
>NC_048413.1:21611818-21635172 GCF_013103735.1 Etheostoma cragini
CTCCTGGTTACCACCCGCCTGCCTGCCTGCTGTCCTCATCTCTGCATTTGGGTCCAATCCTCACTCCTCCCCAACAGATTTACTCTGCAGAGATCTGCGGAGCCGTTAACAATAGTCCTCACAATCAACCAGAGTTTAAAACGTCATTGAAATGGCTAGGAACCCGTTGGGACAAACAAAACACTGGCTGGAGAGGATGTTTTGCACTTTTAGGTTACCTTAAGGTCAGTGTGGGTTTTACTTCACGCTTGGAAAGGGACAGGTTGCAATCTGCAACCTCTCTGCTAGATGCCACTAAATCTGCTGCTCATTTACATGTATTACTGCCCCTGAAGAATTAAGAATGGTCAGTTTAGAGTTTAGAGTACAGACTTTTACTAAAGTAGGAAATGTTTGTGAATTTCGGATTGTCTTTGGTACCCGTAGTTTGGCTTAGTGAATTACATATACTCAGGCTTTTTACAAACTTCTTATTTTCCTGTAAATCCTAAGCAAATCTGCCTGCGTCTTACAATGATTTTTTAAAGGGACACTGTACTTCACCAATTAGGATTAAGCTTTGTATCAGTAGAAACCCAGTAGTATTTTCAAATGACCATGCTTCCGCGCCCTCATGTCCCCCTGAGACTAGATTTCTCTGTAATGTGGGTCTGGAAAAAAAGAGTCTGATGATGCTAAAATTGTCATTTAGCATCATCAGAGGCTTTTTTGCCCAGAGGCTGTGGACTAAAGCCAGCCAGTTCTGCATGTTTTCAACCCGCAGGCTGAGGTGCTGTGTATGTGTAGGTTATGTGTATAATAATCTGTGTAAACCAATTAACTTAACTAAACAAACATAAACTAAACAGCTAATTGAGTTTAAAAGACCTCTCGACTGAGTATGAACTGTTGGGTTTTCACAAAAGCAGTCTGTTATTGTCTTAATCACCATTTTTGTTGTGTATGTGGGTTGAGTCGTCACACATTGAGTGTGACGATAGACATGATTGCCATTTGTGTGTATAGTGTATGTGCCGTTTTTTGTGTATGTAAAGGTCATAACTACTTGGTTGAAAACATCAAACAACATGCTTTAAAGGTTTTTATATATTATATGAAGGGGTTACCTGCTCATCTGTGAGATGAAAAATCTCTTTTTGTCATATGAAATCTATTCAAAAACCCATGTCATAAATGCAGTTGCAACAAGCTAAAATCAAGCTATTATTTTTAGTTTACACTGGAAACACAAGCTTTTTATCTTACATTAATGAATAAGATGTGATATTCTCCCTCTTCTTGTGCATCATATTGTGCAGGATGGCCAGAATCCAACCAACGGCAGTGTGGCAGATAAAACCAGTGGCTATAATATAGGCGAGCTGGCCACTTCATCTTTGATGGGTGAGACATGCACATACACACACACACAAACACACACAACACGGAAAACAGCAAGATACAGTATTAACCATGGGAGGTTAGTAATGTAATTTTCCTCCCCCTTGTGCCCTTTTTTGCACACATATGCATGCTGCAACGCCAATATACCCAGACAGACAGACATTTCTTTCTCCCAAATGATTTTCTTCTTTACCTTTGAGTCTGATTACTCTTCTCTTCATGTGGGGTCTACTCTTTTTTTATTCCCTTTTCCTCAATGTGTGTTCGTCTGCCTCATCTCCACTGCTTCCCTCTCTCTGCAGGAGGTTAATTATCGGACTTAATGTGTTATTCCTTGCTGAACTTTCCCCCATGAAAGCTCTTTTATTAGACCCACATCATAATTATGAAGGCTGTGAAAACCTCATGAATACATTAGACAGATGCAGACATTCAGGCAGCCAGTTGAAAAGCCTTTGCTTTGGGAGTGAAAGAACCGGTCGAGTAAAAAAAAAAAAAAAAAGAAGCTTTTTGACATTTGCTCAGACTTAATCACTTGTCAGTCATCATTTGTGCCCAAAGACTATATTTAATATGCAGTTAGTATTATGAGGAAATAAGTCACATTTGTTCTGATTGGTCTAAATGCCTTGAATTATGGTAGGGACATGCTTTGGGCAAGTATCTAACATCATAACTTCGAAATATTTACATCACTTTTTTTAGGTTTCATGATTTTTTAAATGAGGAAAAACTTGTTATTTCAAATGTGTGCATGTCTTTGTTTTTGAATTTAATAAATGAAAAATAAATTATTCCTGAAGTAAGCAGGAAAAAAAAAAAAAACATGGTTCCAAAAAACATGGTGAAAAAAAAAAAAAAACATTAAAATAAACTGGAACATTGAGACAAAAGGGGAAGAAATACACACAATGATCAGACAACAGACAAAACAACACAGAGACTAAATACACCAACGAGGGTGAAACAAGGGACAGGTGACACGAGGGTTCAGGAACAGGTGAAACACATCCGGGCGGGGCAGACAAAAGTAAAACAGGAAACTGAAGCAACAAATATACACAAGAATGAAAACAGGGTAAAATCCAACAGAGTACACAAGAGACAATAAACAAGGACTAAATTAACACAATAGAACAGGAAAAACTATAACAAAACACCACAACCATGACACAATATACTGGGTAAACCGGGCTTCGCGTTTTCAACACAGCTCATATTATAAAGACAGATCACTTCAAAACAAAGTGTTGTCTATAGAATAATGTCTTGACACATTGATAAACATAAACAGGCATCACAAACTATACCTTTTGGAATTATCAGCCTTTAAAATCACACATTGTTTGGATCCTAATTGTTTTTTTCACAACCGCAATCTGCAGATTTTTCTCACCACAGCTTGAAATCAACACTTGTGACTTGGAAAAAAGCAAATGACATTCCTTATCCGTCTTACCCTCTTTAGTTGTTTTCTAGAATTAGTCTTGTTGGCTGGTAAATATCTAAGCTGCAAATGAAGCACCTACAGGCAGGGCTGTAGTCAAGGGCACCTTTGTTGAGTCCAAGACTAGGACTAGGACAAGGACCAGGACTAGTCGAGACCATGTAAAGTCCAAGTCCAAATGCCAGTGAGTCCGAGACAAGTCTGAGATCATAGAAAAATGGTCTAGAGTACTGTACTACAGCCCTACCTAAAGGTTTTACAACACTCAATGTTTGTTCATCCAGCTGTGTTTCCTCACAATATGCCTCTCATAATTCAATATATGTCTGCTTTTGTAACGGGATTTATTCCTTACTTACTTTGGTTACTTTGTCAAACGTGTAAGCCTTGTACTGTAGCAAGACGATAAACAACACTAAGAAATCCAATCATTTCAAACAGCAACCAAGGGGACTCAGTACTCAATAGCTTCAAGAAGGAACTTATTTTGGTGGAATATGCTCTTATTCAAAGGTTGTTTTTGTCGTGCAACAGAATCCTCAGATTGGATAGATAGTCTAAGTAGCTGTCTGGATTTACCCTGCAGAGATCTGAGGAGCAGTTAACCATAGTCCTTTAGACATCACCAGAGTTAAGAATGCCACCACAAAGAAAGAGGAAGGTAACGGACACCCAGGCAAAAATTAGAGACATCCGGAAACGTTGTCTATATAGACTAACAAGACTGTAACAGAATTGATAATCCATCATGAAAATATGTATGCCACTTTCATACATAGTTTGTGTTGCATTTTTTAATTCAACATAATAACCCTACCAGGCCAATACATTTTCCAGTCTCCCGAAACAGGACAGTGTTTTTAACTGCAGCCTGCACTGTAGCTACAGTTTAACAGAGAAGTCCGGCTTGCTGCTGCCCACAGAGGCACGTATGATTATTCTGTGGGGTGCAACCGTCAGCCGAATACGATTTGGTCATTTTTCCACTGCAGTGTGGACAGGCCAACATATCCAATTTGAAAAACATTAGGATTTTCCTGTGGTGTGCACAACTTAAATAGATGCAAGCACAGCTTCCTCACCACCGAGCGTCAGCAGAACAGCATCATAACAGAGTCGTCACAGTGTGAACGCAGGGTGAGACAGCAGTGGGAGCTGCAGTGCAAAACAAAACACAGAGAAGTGTCTCTATGTGTTGAGATCAAATGAGAATAATATTTTGGGATGTTTTTCTCAGGTTTAATTAGCCCAGGATGCATGCCAACCCAATTAGCTTCATTTTTTTTAATTTAACTGTATCCATTTCTCTCTAAGCTTGTTACCCTGTCCCTCCCTCTCTCTCTTATTGACATTCTTCTGCCTTTTTTCTTTACCTTATCTTATCTTAACCTTTCCTCCTCATTTTCTTTTTTCACCTTTGCCTTTTCAAGCTATCACTTTTGTCGTTTCATGTCTATTGAGTGTATCTGTTTTGCAATATGACCAAGGTATGCTGTCACTTTCACTTCAACTCTTCATTTCCCTAGAGCTTTATACCATTGCCTTGTGTGATCAAAAAAAAAAAAAATGTTTGTGGTTTTGCCCAGTGATTCTACAGGTTATGAATAACCTAATGTAGAGATACTGAGCACCTCCTACTGCTTGAAATGAGTCCACATAGTGCAAGCAACACAGCTATAGATGTAATGCTTGGATTTAAGTCATAATGATAGGACATGGGACTTTGACTTCCGTTGACGGCTATGACTGGCCTGACTTAAGACCTGACCTGAAAACAATAAGATTTATGTCTTGTGTTTTGACCTGGTAAAATCCCAGAATTAAAACAAGTGGCATGATATACTCAAAAAAAGGGGCATACAGTTTGGTAAATCGTCTTTTTGGAGTGAATCAACACTGATTGCACAAACAGTAGTCAAAATCGCTCAAACAACTCAAGGCGAAAATTTGTTTCGCTTTCTGTCTGTACACATCTTTATGATTATATGAACCAAAAGGACTTCTAAAATAAACAACTGCGTCGGTCTTAAAGTAGCAAAGACACTTACTTTGGGCTTTGCGTTGGGCTTTGCGCCATGCTGCGCCGGGTGCAAGATAGGGCCCATTGTTTGAAATACACTTCTAATTAAAACTACACAATGAGACCAAAGTTGTTTGGTTTAGTGTTGTGGTGTTGGTAATAAATAGCCATTTAAATTTAAGTAAATTGTAAACAAACAAAAAAATAATTAAAGAAAAAGCAAATGTATTTATAATTTAGTTATAACAAAGACATATAGAGACAAAAAAGTGCTGTCTGTTAAATAAAAAAACAAGAAAACATGCAATGCTCTCCAAAATCACCTTGGGTGATGGTTCTCCAATTCCTTTTCTATGGAGCTTTTCATCAGTCCTCCGTCATGCAACAAGCTATTCAAATCAGGAGTAAATGCTCACCATAAAAGTTCTGAAATATGCTAAATATTTAGATTTTCTTTTCAAATATAACCATTTCTTGATTCTTCTCCTTTTTACATGTCCACATCCCATGTCCCATACTTTTGCCCTGCTCTATCACCTACTGTACACCATTTCATAGCCACTTGTTTCCTTTCATGTGTTACCACATACTGTCTAATCCACTTTATCAAGATGTATCCCTCTTCCTCCCCTTTTTTAGGTCTGGTGGCCACGGTAAAGGAGCATATTACCAAGCCGACGGCGATGGCCCAGGGGCGAGTTGCTCACCTGATTGAGTGGAAGGGTTGGGGCGGAGGGAGCCAGGCCAGGGGAGGTGGGGGCGGTTGGAGCGGTTCCTGGGGGGGGATGGGGGCCGAGCTTCACGAGGACGAACAATTCTACTCTCATATGACGGACGAGATCAAGGAAGCTCGCTTCGCTGCAGGTGAGACAGACGAATGAAATGAATTCAGGAGAAATAAAGATGTGGTCAGTGGAGATGAAGTGAAGCTCAGATCCCTCTGGGGCATTGTTTCTGTTCGATTGGCTTTTACAGACAAAGCTCCTACAAAAAGCAATGTCCCTTAAGACCATGACAGTAACTTAAATCTAATGCACTTACTCAATTTCCTTTTGATCCTCACAGACTTGATGAAAACAACTAGGGGTTGACGTATGAGAATAGGAACATAACATGTGTATGTTTCACAGGAGTGGCAGAGCAGTTTGCCCTGGCTGAGGCTTCTATGCATGTGTGGTCCATGAACGACAGCTCAGAGCAGCCCTCCACCAGTTTACAAGGTACACCATGTAAAAAGATCACGTGTGTGTCACTGCAGCTTTAGGTCTAGGATTTCTCATTTATCCTAATTTGAAATGTGCCATGCAAAATGGGCAGATCTTAATACAAGTAAACCAGTGGATGCAAACACATTTAACATGATTAAAATGTTATTATATTATATAATTGCATAGTATTAACATATATAACATATCATTTAACAGTATGTGACATATACACAACATATATGACATACAATATAATTATATATAATGTACAGTACATATGTCATATATGTTGAAAATATGTCACATACTGTAATATAACATACTACATAAACACTATATGTATACTATGGAAATATGTGATATAATAAATTATATACAACATATATGACATAATACATTATATATATAATGTATATATGTCATATAATGTATGTTGAATATGTATGTCACATACTGTCATATAACAGTATGATATATACGATATGTTAGTTGATGAATCGTACGTCTATGAAGAGAAGCAGATAACTACTGTATTTCATTATTTCACAAATAAGTCCTTGCACATAAGACTTGCTGAGCCTTTACTAGAAGAAAAGAAAAAGGTAAACAACGGCAGAACAGACAGCCGCATTGCCGTCAATGTTTCAAATTGATTCGATGACCTACTTTGTCGGATCACACCTTTCATTCAACATTAAAGAACTCATCCAAACCCAGTGAGTTTACAATAGAGACATGCAGTCTGTCTGAGAGTCCTGGATGGTAAAAAATAGATTGATGCGCACCCTTTGCCCAAGTACTCCAAATCCTGGTGCGCCAGCAAGAGCTACATCATTTTGACTTCACATTGGCTAGTAAAACCTTGTGTGCAGCTAGTATACCGGACCAATTCAGCACTGAATGCATGTTATTTCTACAATATACAAGTGTGAAGAGGTAAATCTTCTAAAATGCATTCATTCAAGTCTTGGGCAATTTTAGACCCTTTGCAAAAAAATCTAATTTAGTGCTACAAGTTAGAGTTTGCAAACTTGTCTGTTAGTCACAGAGGACAAACAATTACAGGCTCGAAGGGCTTGAAACTGTTTTAATTTCCTGTGGCACTGTAGCCAATATGAACCTGTAACCCAGTCAAGGAAAGGGTTTTTGGACAACTGGCCAAAACCACAGAAAATGTAGTTTTGGCCAGATGTGCCAGACTCATGCCTTCGGCTGAGTCTCTATCTAATCTGTCAGAGGAAGAACAGTAGTGTGGTTGTGAAGTTTAATGATGGTAGTCCCCAGAGATGAAGTTGGTCATTTCATGGCGCAGATTAGAACACAAATGGAAACGTAAGCAACTAAAATTGCTGAATGTTAGAACATTGTGTCAAATTGGTCGTTTTTACTGGGACTTTCAACGTGTCAGGTTCAGGTATTAATCATGTTAATAATGTCAAAAAATATTAGCCGCCGTTGTTTAGTAGCTAGCCCAGAGATTATTGGCTAATGAAATTATTGATTTAGCGGGGGGGGGGTTACACGTTTACAAGGCGCTGTATCCGTGTCACATTCTCTAAATGTCTGATCACAGAATTGATCCTGGTTCAAATCCTGTTTTTAGTGTTTCAAGTAGCAACCATTTGACTGATCCTGTTATCATTCCTCCTCAGCAGCACAAAGCCATTTCTTGTCCCAGTTCCTGCTGGACGGTGTTCCTCAGCACCTGTACAGCATCAACGCCCAGACATATGGCAACAACAGTGTGGCCAACCTGATCCTTCCGCCAATGGTCGACTGCATATCCTCAACGTCCAACACCCAGCCGGACAGACATCGGCCCATCGAGGACAGAAGCACTGCAACTGCAGAGGCTGTTGTCCGACACGTAGACAGCAGCTCGCTGTCTGAAGATGATGTTTTTTATAACTAGGCTCAACAGGAAAAGAAGCCAGCAATGTTGATGGCAATTGCTGAAATGAGCCCCACTGAGGGGACTTTACTCTCAGCCACCAGCAGTGAATGTCGGTGAGATATTGCAAGAGGCAATTCTTCAAATGGCTCGTCTGAGAGGGTTTCAGCGCCTGCATGGTCTTCAGATACAAAGACTCTAAACTGTATTTTCTCCCATGTAGAAGATTATACTTTTGTGAATGTACAGAGTTTCACTATTACATTTTCATTTTGTAATCAGTGTACAATGAACACTTTAATATTATAGGTAGACTTGAACTGTGGAAAGTCAAACAACAACTGGTGTGAATTAAACATAACACATGTTTAATATATGTGCTGTACAAGACTGTACAATTCAGTCTTTGATCCTTTTTCCCTTTACATTGATGATTGAACAATTAAATTAAGGGCCAATGAATTGAAATTCAACCTAAAGCAGTCGGAGTAGAACAAGAAAATGAAAGAAATAGAAAATGTGTTGTCTCACCTGAATCTAAAGTGAAGAAGAAGTCTGTTGTTAAGAAAGCGGACACACAGTTATGTCTGAGTCCCAGCTATGGTTAGCTGCAGTGGAAGGGAAGTTTTGAGCATCAACAACTTAATTTCCCTCATTTTTATGCAACAATTTACCTTTATTATAAATGGTTAAATAATACCTTTATTTAGCCAATGTAAAAAAGAAAAACACAGATGACAATTCAAAATATATCAAACATATAACGGAAAGTATGTTGTTGAGTGTCATTGGGCATTTTAAGTGGGTGAATGGAAATCCTGGACATTTGTTAGTGGGTATACTGTGTATACCTGCGTGTCACGTAGACTACACCACTGGTTAGCTATTATTCACACTTGTTAGTGAGAAAGTGGTGGGAGCAGAAAAAAGATGAGTGAAGAAAAAAAGAAAGGGAGAAGTACACAGAACCTGTCAGCGTGCATATGGTTGGTGTGTAGTTGTACATGTATGTCAGCATGCCTGTGTGTTTGAGAGTGTGAGATGGTTGGAGAATGGAGGTGTTAGTGATACTTGCCATGTTGTTTCCTTTAGCATGGTTTACAGTAAATGAAGCTTTGCTGTGTGGTGCGCCGTAGCTGCTTTCTCTTTTGTTATCTCAGTCAGAAAGTGGAACAAAAGACTGTGCACAGCTAGATGATCACATCCATCATGAAAGAAAAATCCTGAAGCAGAACAGGCAACTGATTTGAGGCCTAGTTAGTTCCACAGTGCAAAAACAGCGGATTACTCTGCGAAAGAAATGTGACAGTATCGAGTTAGACAGTCTCACTCTGACAAGCTGCAAGTTATTGTAGTGTTGGATCTTGTTGTACAGACAGAATGATTATTTTGTTAAAATCAATATAGTGTCTGAAAACTCAGTCTGGAATAACCAGGAAACCAGGACTGGAGCTGCTCTCACTATTAGATTAGAGTCCTGTTGCATGTAAAATCTTATGCTGCGTTACAGACACAGTTTTTGGCCCGTAAATTACGATTTTTGTCACAACTCACTACCGTTGAGATTAGCTAGCATTAGCTCATACTAGCAATTTCTAGTCGACAACATATTTTGGGCTTCCTTTAGTAAATATAACCTGTAGTAGTACACAATCGTATGTGTTTTGTTTTGATTACCATGTGCGGCTTTACTTTACCTCACGTATTTATGTCTATTTATTTCCATTTCACACTGTTAATCACCGGCGTCTGTACAGAATCAACAGGGTTCAACACGTTATTTTTGTGTGTGTGTGACGTCAAAACTGTAACTGCATTACAACAATCTGGTGAAAGTTCACGAGCAGTAAGTTACAGCTTTGACTGCCGTTCCAGGACACTTTCATGTGTAGAAGGTTGTGAAAACATGAGTTAGGGGTATGGCCACGGGAACTAGGGGGTGCGGAGGGTGCTGCAGCACCCCCTAGCAAAAGAACAAACAACTACAACCATAATTAAAAACACAAACATTTATTTTTATTAAATTGATTATTAATATAAACCTAATCACTTTCATTAGACATTAAATGTAAAACATTTTACAATTTGGAAAGTAATAGATAAACATATAATTTGATCAGAATGAATCTGCCGATTTTGCCAAGAGTGAGGCGCGCTGCGTGCCTCTGACGCTGGTGAGTGAAGAGAGTTATGGGAACTTTCCCTGCTGGTCAACAGTAGGCTAGCTACAGAAGTTAGCTAGCCATGGCACAAAAGTGCATTTTGGATTTCTTTATCCATCACCACAGGCTAAAAAGCCTAAAAAGACCGAAGGCAGAAAACTCAGCAACTGTAACTGAAAAAAGAAGCAGCAGCACCTCTTCACGTCCACACTCCCAGAGCGACAATCGACGAGGGAGCTAATGTTGTTAGCCAAGCTAGCAGCAGCAGTGCAGGCGCGTAGGGAACCTTAACAACGTCAACGTCAGTGCTGCAGCCTCGGGGTCACACTTCTCCTGGTAGACGTTTTGGAGGTGAGGATTTTTTTGTTTAATGTGTTATAACTGCAGCAAAAGGGAGGAAAGCTGGTTTATTAATATGCTGCCGCCGTGCAGTAAATTGGCATCAACTCTTTAGTAACAGTTCAACTGAAAGTTTATGCTAATTATTGGAGATAATTGTGATTTTTTTTTTACATGCGTGTAAAGCCTTTTTATTGGAAAACCAGAAAGAGGTTGCACCTATGTTTATTAATTATCCTACCGTATTGTTACAAAACGATAAGCCCTGTTAAGAACTGTTGATACATACAGCCCAATATCTTTATGCCTTAAAGATGTGTGCTATAAAATCTTAAGGCTGCATTTCTCTATTTTAATGTTTCATTTGATTTAATATGATTTAGTGATTGTGTGCCATTGTGGCAGCCGTGTGCCTATATCCTGCGTTACCCGTGCCTAGTTGTCTTGTATTATGGCCTTTATTCTTGTTTTTTTGCTTGTGGAGCGTGTACATGTGTTCCATTTTTATTATTGAAGCTTTAGTACTGTTTGGACACCACAAAGTGCCCTTTGTTTTAAAAAAGAGATATTTTGACTTGATCTTAACAGTATGGGTAAGAAAGAAATTTATGTTTGGTTGAATGGAGATAACGGCCTATTATTTTCTGGTGTTTCCGGGTCAGTAGTCAATGGCAGGCTAATTATTGTCTTGGACAGGCTATTTATGATGAAATTAATCTCTATACAGCTCAATAAATTGTGATGGATGGAGTTAGGTAGGTGGTGGTTGACTTTGGCTGAAAACTTCACTTTGGTTATTTGTCAGCACCCCAAATTCAAAATATGTTCCCGTGGCTCTGGTTACGGGTTGCCTTGAACGCAGCATAAAGCAATATGTTTCTTAATAAATGGCCTTAGAAAATCAGTTGCTCAAAGTCCTTTTGCATAATAATTGCATTGCATATGCAATCTTGCATAATAATCCCTCTGAATCCTTAAGTATGATTTATTACTTTTAATAATCTCAAATCCCTGAATCTCTAATCTAATTTCTGAATTGTGACAAAGTGATGTTTTCCATCATCTTAATTATGACTTTGGTGAGAGCAATCTTATCATAACGAACCGGATTGATGGCCAAAACAATGAAAACAAGACCCTTTAAAATCTGCCTCATACTGGTTCATCATATGATGGCAGACATTAACTTGTCATTGATAGACATAAAGATGTTTAGACAAAGATGAAATCTATATGGATACTTAACTTAACATCTGTCATATCTTATTTATTTGTTGCTCTGCATTTTCTTCCCTTCATATGTTTTTTTTGGGAGGTTCAGGCTACAATATAATACAAGTTAATGATTTTGTAAAACATTTTATTTTGATTTTATTTGTAATGTTTGTTATTTAGTATTCAAGGTTGTCCTGAGTTTTAATTATCACATCAGAAAAGCCCAAACTAATAGTTTGGAGTGCAATCAAGATTTGATTACGATGAGCAGGAACCTAGTCACCAAGGCAACTGTCGTCATATTCCTGGCGTGTACAGGAGAAATCACTCAATATTTATACGTCAAAGCTTCTGTGTGAAGATTTGTAATTCATATTATTATTATTATTATTATTATTATACATTATCTTTCTTTTCAAGGTGAATGTGTGTGCAAGCTATGTGTTACTGTCAGGGAGGCGCAGAGGCGTAAATTGCTGTATGCCACATTGAACTTTATGATTCTGCCACTGGGGGATGCTAAAGTTAGACTTCTTAAAATTCAAAATAGCCGCTTTAACTCTGGACTCCACACCGAAATCATAGAAAAACTAAAGTTGAGTGAGCCACCTGCATCATTACAAGATGCCAAACCAGGTAATATGGGCATGGTGGATATGTGATGACATACTTATCCCAAGGACATTTCAAACCAAACGCTGCATGAAAGATAACATAGTCAATCTCAAACTTTGAAAAATTCATCAGCAGGGTTAAATTGTGTTAATTGGTTTTAAATCAATACATATTCGGCGTAGACATTCATATTTCAATGTCACAAAGTGGATCCGTGAATGAGATAGTGTGCTATCTCCTCAGTGGACCAGATCCTGTTAAATATAATACAAGGCAAAACATTAAGCTCTGATAAATGTTATTATAGGAGCTTCACACTGATGACAGTTTTGTATGTGCGCAAACACTGTTAAGCCTGGGTAATGAAGTAGTGGTCTCATTAGCAGAGCTATGCAGCTAATCAGACAGAGATGGATTTGTGTTTGCATAAAAAAAAAAGATAAAAAGGATGAGCTTATTTCCTGTGTGCCACTGCTTAGATTTCTTTGGCCAAGTCTTCCAATATTCTCTTCATCTGGAGGAGAAAATAGAGGGATAAAAAGGGAGGGAGGGAAGAGAAAGCTTTGAATTCATAAGTAGCCATTTGCCTCCAACACCCTGCAGATTGTTAACAAATCCATACAGCTGTATGTGTCATTAAGAAAATGTTGAGTATTATACTTTTGAGCGGTGGTGAATATTTCACACACACATATTTCAGGCAAACACTCATTACCTGTGGCCATGTGATGACCCCGACCAGTCTTCCCCTGTCTGTGACAAGCAAGGTCTGAGCTCCAATCAGACTCAGGCAACTGTAGGCCTGTGAGGACGCAAAGGACACTAGATTTGAAATAACTGATTCCTAAAAATAATGCTCACCATTTTGAGAAATATGCGTATTCATTTTCTCTCTTGGACAAGAAGATTGATACCAATGATAAACTTGCATAACCAGCCGTTACGGAGAAACATCCTATTTCATTCATTTGGAGTTGTGTTTGCAGCCACCTGGAAAATGTACCAACTCCTGCGGGAAATATCTGACTCAAGCTGAATTTTCCACTGTGTTCACCATAGTCAAATTCTCTGAGCAGGTAGTGCATAGTTGGTTTTTAGAGCTTTTTTAACAGTGAACCAAAACTGTAAAGTTATAAGCGGGACATCTAAATGATGACCTAAAACTCATGAAAAAGCAGAGGGATTCTGCAGAGTTGGTTGATTATTATCTGTATGTGTCCATTATGAATTACCCCTTTCATAATGTCATGTTATATATATACCTATTCCCAGGGTGCAATTTCTGGAAAAAACAGAGGAGGGGGTGTTTTTTGATCTTGCACAACAAAACGTAACATGCAAGAATTAAATTCCAAAAACTAAACTTCCGTATCGAATGAAAAATCTCAAAATGAAATAGCACAATGTGGTGTCAACATAAACCACAGCGTGTTCAAGCCGGAGAACGGCATTCAATCTGTAGCGAATGTTGCTGCAAGATGCTTTCTTTTTCTGGCCAAACTCCCCTACCATGGCCCCTGAAAGGACCGTCAAAAACAACGAAACAACTCCTGCTGGTAGCCGGCCTCCCGGAGCTCTGTAGCATGTAAATAACACCAGCAATTTGCTTGGTGTTATAGTGAGTGACATGCCAAAACCATTTTGTGACCAACAACAATTTTTCTTATTTTTTTACATTCATGTAAGTGTCCAGATAAATACACCTGACACAAAGTGTAAATTTCTCAACTTTAGAGGTGCTGCTAAGTGTACTTTGTTTTAAATTTAGGAGAAAACCAAGCTATCTCCCCCTACTACCTGCCAAGGGAACCCAAATGCATTAGCTTTAAGATATAATCTAATGCAATGCCACAAATGTTGAAAATTCTTTTCAAGATGTACTTGTTTCCTTATAAACAAATAATTAAAATAAAATTACATCATTTATGGTAAGCTACAGTAAGATAACTGCGTCTAGCTCTATGAGTATTTGAGTAAGAATAAGTGTTGAATTATGCCTTTAAATTCATCTATACTATTTTCTCAAAGTCTCCCTACCTCCTGAACGGTGTTGTGGGGTGATAACAGGACAGATGTTGGGTAAATGCAGCAGACCTCATCCAGATGTTTTTCCAGAGTCTGCACAGAAGAGCACAAGAATATTCACCTTTGTATGCACATACTGTCAGATGCATACTTGTTATGCAGTAGCATTAGGTATTATATACAAGTAATATTTGAGAAGTTATGATTACAGTTCTATTACTTGAAAAGTTGTTGTAAACCCATTTAAGCCGTTCTATTTGCTATCACTACGTAGAGCTTTAAAATGGATGCCTCACATAAAATGAGCTTTAACGTTTGAGCCTTTTAGCCAGCGGTCCTGTCTGTGCACCCTGTTCCCATCCTCTTTTCTGCTGCTGTTTTATATTCAGTCAATGCCAAATGGATTGTAAAGACATGCTCTGCCTTTTAAACAGCTTCAGACAGTTCCCTCCTCTACCTTCCTCTGAACCCTGCAGCTGTCTAACTACAGCCAGCCTTTTACCTCAGTCTTACAGTGACGCAGGAACGTCAGCAGCTCTGATCGGAGAACAACGCCCAGTATAATCTGCGACTCTTCAACAGAAGAAAGGACAGGAAATCAATTTTCTTAGCCACAGTCGGTGCGACAGTTTAGTGTGTGCAGCTGTCTAGTGGGATGTGAGTCCTCTGTTGCAAACATACAAAATCGTCTATGTGATTGCAGCTCAGCTGGCCAATTGACTATTTTCTCACAATTGTCAGCTCTTATCAAGGAACTTTCACACTGCTGAATTGCAGCTTTTGAAACGCTTACAATTTTCCATAATTACTCTCATCAACTTTAGGGAACTCTATGTGGTGTCATAGCTATGGGGTTGTCCAGCATGTATCTTTTAAGATAAGATCCTAATGACTTTGTGCTGATATTCTATATTTTCAAAAAAGTTTTACTTTTTGTCGGAAGATTTAGACAAAACATGACTTCCTTAGCAAGAAGACTAGGGTATAAATCTTTGTCTCTGCACCATGTGAGTCCACGACA
Source organism: Etheostoma cragini (assembly GCF_013103735.1). NCBI lineage: Eukaryota > Metazoa > Chordata > Actinopteri > Perciformes > Percidae > Etheostoma > Etheostoma cragini. The sequence continues at coordinate 21,627,145 of NC_048413.1, forward strand.
GGTATTTGCGGGTCAGTGCTTGTGTTGACAGCATGCTGCATCTCCACTGGACCAGCTGCTTTCTTAAGCTGCACTGATTTCACTCCCAAAACCTGTCCAACTGGGGTGGAGGGAATCCTGCAAAAAAAGAGATCAATCATGTCACACCTGGAAGAAAAAAGAAGCTGTAGTGAAATGAAACAGTACATTTCTATGGAGGTTAATGCCTTTTTAATACTATTGTCACATTGTAAAGATTTACAAAATCTATGTAATTCTGGGTTGTTACGATCTGCTTGCACAATGGACCTATAAGGTCGTTTTCTGGCAAAAATGCTCACAAGTCTCTGAGCTCAAGTAATGAGTGTTGTATCACCTGCTGCACTCCAGCCAGGCTGCTCAGAACACTGCATAGCTATATATACAAGGGATTTAAAGCATGTAATATATCATTATGACTCTTGTATCTATTATTATACAGTATCAGCTCTGATTAGTTTTCTGGTGTATACTTAGTGTATAGTTAGTGTAAACAGGCTATTGCAATATAACAATAAAGAACCTGGAATGCTTTACTTTAGTTAATTACTGTATTTTTCCTTGTAACCTGAACATACAATACAGGACAGACCAAATATTGAGGTACTCAGGGTATCAGGAAAATATTGCTAAAAGGACTAACTAACTTATTTTTCACTTACAGCGCACAACCATGATGTGCACTACATGTACAACTGGAAGGCTTGTTTGAGATGAAAGTGGACAAGAGCAGGCAGAAGCAGGCAGACGGTGATAAAAAGCTTTGCATTGGGTGGCATTCGCCGTTGATTGATTCTGATTTGGCTCATCTTGAACTGGCCTAATCACAGCCTATAAACTACTGCAAGTCAACACCTCCCCCAGACTCTCAAAGCCAGGGTTACATCAACTAAATAGAACTGTAGTGTTTACAGTATATGATCAACAAGAAGCCTGTAACCGGTTTACAGCCAATGTTAATATTTAACATGGTGGCAGCCAGCGGGACATAAATGATTGCGTAATGCAAATTCCCAGAATACTTTATCTTGCTGTTGCATTTTCACATTTAGCGTTGTTTTTTTGTGGGGGGGGGGCCTTGTTTAAAGTTTTTAAAGCCCAAAATGATGATGAACAGCACAGCAAATGCCTCTGCGGTCACATGTTTGTTGTCCTCTCTCATGTGTAGCCTCGTGCAGCAGATACATTACGCGTTACATGTTACGTATTACGTGTAACGTGTTACATAGGTGGGTTATAGGTTACGCCATAACGCAGGGATGGGAATAATATTCAGCTCATCAGAAGTTTCCTAAAAATTTCCTAAAGATTGTCACGCATCTTGAGTCTGGTTCAAGTCTGAAGTCTTTTGAGGAAACGTCTGATGTCACTGTGTGCGCAGCTTTAGTGTGACTCACGTCAGAGTCTGAAACTCAAGTCCCCATCTCTGTTTTCTGGGTCAGGACGGTCCGGAAAAAGCGCAGGTATTTGACATATTGGGGAATAGTGTGAGAGATCCATGTGGAGCCATGCGGAGGCCTGGTAAGGAAAACTGACAATTCAATATGATCTCCCTGTGATAGCTCATTGGTGACACGAGTAGATTATTAACAACTGGTATGTTGAGAGATAGTGGCGGATCATTGCGTTGCGGCCAACAGTAGGCTACAAAGACCACATCAATAAACAGAGTGTTTTTACTTTCCCATTTGCATTTTAAAAGGAAAAGAACATTCATCAGAAGTGAATGTCCTGGCAAATTCAGGCTACTGTCTGGAAAAAATGGATTTCTCCCAGAGAATAATGCATTAAAGATGCTTTACTTTCAGAAATATAATAAACAGTTTTGAATGCAGAAATGTCCTCAATGCAATAATATAAAGTGAGAATAGTAGATATGTGGTGGTTGATGGGGCTTTTGATCAATACCAGTGACTCAGCCATTACTTGGCCTGCTTCTAAGCTGGTAAAAATCCATCTTTCCACCTGGCACAATGCTGTGAGTGAACATCAGGTAGCACATGACATTTCAGTATTGACAGTCATTAGCTTGCTTTTTCTATCGTTAACATGTTAGTTGGGTAACTGTGACCCCGTTAGAGGGATTAAGAACAACGAAACTTTTACCCTGGGTTGGGGAAAGTACTTCTGTTTCAGACTGATATTATGGATAATCTGTCATTAGACTGTACTTTAAATTGAATTTGTTTAGTTCATATTTTAGTTAGAAAGATACAATACCAATGTTTAATGCTGTTAAGTAATCCTTATCATGTTAGCATGCTAACGACTACTAGCATGCTACATTACGTTCTCTCAAGGCCCAGTTTTTTATTCTGACCCCAAATTAAATCTTTTGTCTTCAAAATGTTTTTTATTCATCAAATAATTGTAGTTGTTTACTGCTATTCACTTAATGATAAAAATAAATTTGAAGTAAATTGATTGAATTATGGGTGTTTTACTGAATTTAATAATTCCTGTTGTCCTGCTGCACAAAGTGGTTCAATAGAGCAGATAGTCCCACCATACTGCTTGCCAACACATCTTTGATTATGGATGTGTGCTGTGTGGGGTCAAGCAATGGTTATGACAACAACAAATAACAGAACAGGTCTCTTCCCACAGATGTTGGGCCATTTCACAGATTAGTCTGAGAGAGACAGGCAGCACAAGGAGGAGGCAGAAGCTCTAAACTGCACAGGAGGCTTGTGAGATATTTGTTAATAGGTAAGAAAAGACAGATGAGGACAATGCTGAACATATAGAGGGGGATCAATCAATTGATTAGAAGGAAAATGATGAGATGATAGATCCAACATATAGACCGCATGCTGTGTTTTCCTCTGAAAAGCCCCCACATTGACTGCTGCAGAAAGGGAAGATGAGTATGAATTGAAGGATGAACTTGACGATGAGGTAAAACCTAAAGCTGATATAGAAGAAGTATCAGGTGTGCAGCAGTGCATCTATTATGATGAAGATGAAGAGTCAATGGATGAGGTAGAATCTAAAGCTACAATAGTGGAAGTGTCAGAAGTGGAGGACTGCATCTATTATGATGAAGATGAAGAATCAACTGATGAGAAAGAATCATTGAGAAAGAGGACCCAGCTGAGACAGAAGAATATTTCCAGTCAAAGGATGAAACATTGGCGCCCAGATAGTTTAGTTGGTGGAGCGGGTGCCCATTATAGAGGTTTACTCCTCGACACAGCAGGACCAGGTTTGACTGCAACCTGTGGCCCTTGCTGTATGTTATTCCCCCCCTTTCTCCCCTTTCATGTCTTCAGCTGTCCTGTCAATAAAGGCCTAAAATGCCCAAAAATAATCTTAACCAAAATAAAAAGAACAAAACATAGATCTAGTCTTCCATTCCTCCCAGTGATGGACGATGCATGTTGACAGCAGAGAGAGAAACAAGCAACCATAGTCTCCAATTGATGACAAAGGTCCACTTGACCTGTCTTATTGGCCTTAAATTTTGAATGAAATAAAAAAAAATAGTTTGAATGAAGTTGTTATTAAAGGCTTAATACAGAATTAGATGAAGTATCCACTAAATATTATTTTAATAACAGTAAAACCAGATGGGGTCATTTTGACCCCAGAGGACAACAGGTGTGATTATGGTGTGGTTATGGGCTGTGATTTAAAAAGTTCAAATGGTTAAAAAACAGCATCCTCAGTAAACTTTGACGTATTCCACTCTGTTATAAGTGAAATAGTCAAAATAATATAAGTCAAAAATAATTCATAGTTTCATTTTATTTTTTACTCAAAAACAGGGTATACTTTTATGTAAACAAGGTCTATTAGCTCTAAATTCCAAAACGTAGGGAAAAATGTGTAGTAGTGGGTTGAACTGAAGTAAGATGAAAGATGTAACACAGAATTGATTGACAGTTTATACTGTATACTTTAAATAACAGTCAAACCATGTGTGGTCATTTAACACATTTAAGCATTCGGGAGGACATTACGAGGGTTAAGACAGATTGTTGGCACTAAAATAAAAGTCGGGGGATTAATTTAGTCTTTTAGAATGTGTCCTTTGGACACTGCACATGACAAATTTGACAATTGTTGAAATATTTCACTGTGGTCCAGTGCTGGACCAAAAATGTCATCCTGAGAGCAGACATAATGAACTCCAGATATCTGTCAGATCTACCCTGGATTATTTTTGTCTTTTTGTGTGTGCTGATCTGATGTCCACATTTTGCTCCATGATGAATCATGCACACATTTAAGGATCTGATCGGACAACATTTCGCTGGAATTGTACCTTGTACAAAATAAAATTGATTAATTTTGTTTGAAAAGCTGACTACAGAGAAGGTCACCCCAAAACGTGGTGCATTTCTTTATTCAGGCTGACACTTTGTCTTAACTTACCGGGGGCACACCTTCATCAGGGAGGGCAGATATGGGAGCCTCTTGCTGATGGAGATTGCGTCATAGAAAGATGGGCGGTCCCCAGAGCGAGACACGGCATTGGCCAGCAGAGTGGCGAGGATGATGGGTATAGCGTGGCTGAACTGGCCAGTTAACTCTATAGCCATTAGAGCTGGGGACAAGGTGTGTGTCACTGCCCCGCAGAAGGCTGCTGCACCTACAAGGCACAATTACTTTAGGTACTAATGATGATGTAGACTACTGTTAGTACTCAGGTTATTTTGAACTCTCTATCAGTATTTTAACATGGTATACTGTACAATTATAGTACATGCCCGGCACCTTTAACCTGATGTGTTTTGGTCTATAACAGTTGATCAACATTACTCTGGTTGTCAGTGGGAAACTCTGAACCCAAGTAAAATCTAATGCAACATTTTAGCAGATTTGGGCAAATTTAGGTTAACATAATATTATTTTATAGTTTTCTTTACATCCTGGTATTAAATCTTAGCTCTTGGCAGATTTGATGTAAAAATAGAGTGGCTTATAAACATTTACAAAAAAATTCAAAACTCCGAATAGGTGAGGTTAGATGGTCATGTCATCACTATGTCAAACAACAAATGCTATTTATCAATGTTTTCTACCTGCAAGTGCGTAGCCCCCAGGATTTACAGGATTTATAGAAGCCCACTGTTGGCCAGAAGTCAGTCCAGTTACTCCTTCTCCAAACAACCGGCCTAAAGCTGCCCCTGGAGAACAGAAGTTTGCAACAAGAAATTCCTCAACTTGCGCCATTCAAGTATTCTGCAAAACAAGCACGTCCGAGGGCTTTTCACTCACCATAGATAAACACTGGCATGACATATCCGGCTGGCAGAGGCAGAGTGCAGGCGAGGACCAACATCCACATCTCAGAACCAACAACAGAGACACAGACTGTCACATTTCTCTTTGCCATCTGTATAGCTACAACAGCTCTACCAGCACTAGCAGATGAGTCGCTGTCAACCTGTGTGCACGGACATGTTGCAGTGCATTTTGCAAAAATAAACTGAATCATGTCCATTTACATCTCACATCTGCGTGTAGTAATGGGGGGAAACTGGGTGGATCCCACTGAGGTATAAGAAACAGTTCTCAATGCAAAAATGTCCACATACAATGCCATGTTTTTTCTGCGACAGCATGGTAGGTTCCCCTCCACTTGGACTACAAATGAGACTAATCGATATATTGGTGGTTAATGGGGTTCTGAACAATACCAGTGACTCAGCATTACTTGGCCAGCTGCTGAGATTTCTAGGTGCCCTCTGCAGTGTCGCTAAGGGTGAACATCAGATGTCAGAAGACATAATAGCCTGAATAGGCAAACAATCTTTACCTTGCATACTCTACTGTGAAAAGGTCAATTACTGTATGTCAATTGTAGGTCACTATGGCATGACCCAAAGGAATAACGCGGGGTGTCAGAGCTGGGTGCCTTGTCATGGTTTCCTTTAGTTACTAGTGTAGTTAGACAGAAATAAAAGACTCCTCAATTGGCTTTTCCATTGTGTTACCTTCATTAGCAGAAAGACAACCAAAGAAAGGTAGAAAGGACTTCCTGATGAACTCCACTCCAACAAAGGCTCGCTCCCCAGTTGAACAGAGGCATTGTGGGATTGAGAGCTCCACTGCCTGCTGTCTAATAAGGAGTTCAGGAGCTGCTTCATGGTGTACTGTGAAATAGATTCATGCTTTTCAGATTACTGTGTGGACACAAGCAAAAACTAGAATGAAACAAATTGTTAACATTATTCTTATTATTAATAGTAATAATAATATTATTATCAACATCTTTCTTATTGTCAACAAATCTAATGAAAAAAACATTTGTATCTATTCTTCTCTCAAAACTCTTCCACATCCTACAATGTAGTACCCCGCCCTGATCCCTAACTTGATCCTCTAAATATTATTTTTTGATTATAATGTTTCTTGAAGGTTTAATAATTAATACTGTTTATTAATCACTACACACAGGCCTGAAATACACACACACATGCTCGGGACCTATTCATGCACAAATGGAGAGTTGTCAGAGTGAGTGGGCTGCCAGTGCTGGACCAGCACCCTGAGCGGTTGGGGGGGCGGGGGTGCAATGGTTAAGATTCGCCCTGGGTGAACCACTTTCTTGATCATGATATCTTGCCTGACAGGTAAGTAACATTATCAAGTAATCTTTACGTTAGTAATGTTTGTAATCATAGGCGTAAAACATTTATATGATGATCAGCTGAGAAACACACATCTCACATAGCAACCATTTATAAGTTATGGACTGTGCTTTAAAGCGCCCGTATAATGCTAATTTTCAGGTTCATAAATGTATTTTGAGGTTGTTCCAGAACAGGTTTACATGGTTTCATTTTCAAAAAACACCACATCTTTGATGCACTGCACATTGCTGCAGATCCTCTTTTCACCCTGTGTCCTTGGGTCTCTGTTTTAGCTACATAGTGAGAGATCTCATTTCTATACTATTTTTGCTGACAGTTGCACACACACAGTAGCTAGGTAGGATCACATCAGCTAGATAACCCTTTCTCCTTTGGTCAGTACAAGGCAGGATTAGCTGGGAGACTTCTTCTGAACAAGGGCTCACTTGTGGAATACCTGCAGAACAAGGACATGTAAGTAGTTCTTTTGTATGTTATGGTGAACTAGAGTGGGTTGTAGCAGTGTTTTGCCATTAAGAACGAGCTAGAATGCTAGTGCTAGCATGCTACGGTTAGCCACCTTGCCTCAGCCAGTGATGTGAAAAGCAGTGCAGATGTTGAAAAGCTCATTTGGAGACTGAATGCAGAGGACATTCAGCAACCCATATCGCACTAAAAAACAGCAGAAAAAATGTGTTTTTTTTTCATAATATGGGCAATTTAGGTCAGTCCTACCTGGGAAACCATATATTGACCAACAAAGTGAGGGAATGTCAGACATGCCAGGAAGAAGGCCACCATGCCAGAATATAGACCCTTCCTGCAGAGAGGTATTCACATATACAGGAATTATAGTTATATTAGTGCTTTCAATTTGGTCATTCCTTTTGAAGTTTAAGTTCTGGTCATCTGAAAACAAACATTAATACTAGACTTGCTCTGGTCTTTTTCAGATGTGTGCTTTTAAAGGTTTAAAGTGTTTTACACTACATAGATCTGGAGTATAGATAAGATTACTCAGGATGACAGCAGATGAGTCATCACTGAATCACAATGTGACTTTCGCATTGTAAAGAGCTCTCACTCTGTCGTCAGCATTTTGTTGAAGATCGGGTTTGTTTTGACAAATTGCAGGATCCACCGATGGCCGATGAGGTAGCAGCAGCACGCAGCTCCACACAGCAGCCTGTTTCCAGAAAGCAGACTCAGTCCACAGTGGGAGACAAGAAGCTTATTTAAACCCAGGCAACAGTTTAGTAATTTGGAAGAAGAGGAGGAGGCCAGGAAATGACCAGTATGAAAAAAAAAAAACTGATTAGAATAGGACAAATATGAAGAACTGGTGAAAGACTTTTCATTGCGACTTATACAAATAGGGATACTAAATATCAGTTTTATTTGTGAGGCACAGACACACACACACACATAT
>NC_048413.1:21635272-21636292 GCF_013103735.1 Etheostoma cragini
TATATATGCAGATGCTAATAAACTCACCCCAGGAAAGCGAAGAGCACAATCTCCAGCGGGTAGAAAGGTAAAGCATTGGGGAAATTAGTTTTGAACAATGCCTGAGGAGTCACTGTGGACACAAAACAAATTGAAGTGATCACTCCAATTGCTCCCACAGCCCTTAAAAATCTAATCTTCCCTAACTTGATTGCAGTGCGATTTTTTGGAAATTCATTGTCTGTCAGCTTAAAGGTCCAATATATAATATGTTTACGGTAATAAATCTCAAAATGACCCAATGCGTAACCAGATATTAAGGAATCATGATAAATTGAAATATTATCTTTTCTGACAACAATGCAAAATTTCTCATTTTGATATACCCGTTCCGTGACGGAATTTCTGTTTGTGTTTTGGTCTGTGTGTTATCAATTGGCCAGTTTAACAGCCAGGCCGTGTTGTCAGATATACCTGTAAAAACGTAATCCCAACGCGCTTCAGCTGTAATGTTAGTAAAACCATGAAAGCAGCAAACAAACAAACAGGATCAACAGAGGTAGATATTACTGGACATAAAAAACAGCATGTTTCTAGAGACATAGGTTTTCAGACAAGCGTCTAGCAACATGTTATGGAAGCTCCTTCAGCGGGCTTTGGAGGATGGTCTAGCAAAGCAAGACTATGGACGCTGCAGCCTCAGCCTGGCAACCACCGTGAACTTTGAGACTGGGGAGGAGGGGGCGGGGGGGGACCCAGTATTATATGATCCAGTATTTTGTATTATACTATACAGTATGATAATATAATAGTATTATATTATATGATCCAGTATTTTCAATTTGTACTGCAATAACTATTTCAAACACTAGCTTGTCAGTATTACATATTGCACCTGGCCAAGGCTGTTGTCATCATCGTGACAAGGAATTAGACAGCTGTCAACATCACAGACAATCTGACTGGTATATACAGTGGGTACGGAAAGTATTCAGACCCCTTTAAATTTTTCACTCTTTGTTTCATTGCAGCCATTTTCCA